>NC_092229.1:46278930-46313930 GCF_036320965.1 Panulirus ornatus
TTCGAACCCCTACCGTTTGTGAGGGAGCTGGGGCACGCTGATCACTTATAATTCTTACATTCGTAGCTGAGAACACATCTTAAGAGTTCCCTAGTGCTCAGCTACATATATACGGGCTCCACAACCTAGGTTTTAGCATCCTTAGCCTCTCACGCAAATGGTAGCGGTTCGAATCCCGATGTCAGGAGGGATAGTGTATATATATACATTATATATATATATATATATATATATATATATATATATATATATATATATATATATATAAATATATATATATATATATATATATATATATATATATATATATATATATATATATATCGGAAAGGATCACAATTTTGCGCACATGATTACCAAATGGCGTCCTAGCTTCGTCTCTTCGATGTATATCAACTGACTTATATTTCTCTCTTGTGTCTCCCCTGATAATGTGATTATTACACGAAAGTGCGCTTGGGAACTTTTCCGTGTGACATTTTCCCCGTGGACTCATAGGAATATATATATATATATATATATATATATATATATATATATATATATATATATATATATATATATATATATATATATATTAGGGAGGTAAATGCAAGAGTCCTGGAAAGAGGGGCAAGTATGAAGTCTGTTGGGGATGAGAGAGCTTGGGAAGTGAGTCAGTTGTTGTTCGCTGATGATACAGCGCTGGTGGCTGATTCATGTGAGAAACTGCAGAAGCTGGTGACTGAGTTTGGTAAAGTGTGTGGAAGAAGAAAGTTAAGAGTAAATGTGAATAAGAGCAAGGTTATTAGGTACAGTAGGGTTGAGGGTCAAGTCAATTGGGAGGTGAGTTTGAATGGAGAAAAACTGGAGGAAGTGAAGTGTTTTAGATATCTGGGAGTGGATCTGGCAGCGGATGGAACCATGGAAGCGGAAGTGGATCATAGGGTGGGGGAGGGGGCGAAAATTCTGGGGGCCTTGAAGAATGTGTGGAAGTCGAGAACATTATCTCGGAAAGCAAAAATGGGTATGTTTGAAGGAATAGTGGTTCCAACAATGTTGTATGGTTGCGAGGCGTGGGCTATGGATAGAGTTGTGCGCAGGAGGATGGATGTGCTGGAAATGAGATGTTTGAGGACAATGTGTGGTGTGAGGTGGTTTGATCGAGTAAGTAACGTAAGGGTAAGAGAGATGTGTGGAAATAAAAAGAGCATGGTTGAGAGAGCAGAAGAGGGTGTTTTGAAGTGGTTTGGGCACATGGAGAGGATGAGTGAGGAAAGATTGACCAAGAGGATATATGTGTCGGAGGTGGAGGGAGCAAGGAGAAGAGGGAGACCAAATTGGAGGTGGAAAGATGGAGTGAAAAAGATTTTGTGTGATCGGGGCCTGAACATGCAGGAGGGTGAAAGGAGGGCAAGGAATAGAGTGAATTGGAGCGATGTGGTATACCGGGGTTGACGTGCTGTCAGTGGATTGAATCAAGGCATGTGAAGCGTCTGGGGTAAACCATGGAAGGCTGTGTAGGTATGTATATTTGCGTGTGTGGACGTATGTATATACATGTGTATGGGGGGGGGGGGCCATTTCTTTCGTCTGTTTCCTTGCGCTACCTCGCAAACGCGGGAGAAAGCGACAAAGTATAAAAAAAAAAAAAAAAAATATATATATATATATATATATATATATATATATATATATATATATATATATATATATATATATATATATATTGGAAAGGATCACAATTTTGCGCGTGATCAAGATATTCCTATGAGTCCACGAGGAAAATGAAACACGATAAACTTATCGAGTTTCATTTTCCCCGTGGACTCATAGGAATATATATATATATATATATATATATATATATATATATATATATATATATATATATATATATATATATATATTATCTCGGAAAGCAAAAATGGGTATGTTTGAAGGAATATATATATATATATATATATATATATATATATATATATATATATATATATATATATATATATATATATATATATATACCTCGCAAACGCGGGAGACAGCGACAAAGTATAAAAAAAAAAAAAAAAAATATATATATATATATATATATATATATATATATATATATATATATATATATATATATATATATATATATAAGAGCCTGCTGTCTAAGAAACTTAAAATATATTTCATCCTTTACCTATCCTGGTTCATAAAATGATAAACATCTGAATCTCTTGACAAGGACGATAAGGTTATCCCAATATATTTCACAGAATATTATGAAGGAACACGCAGGAATATTTTCCTGACTGTAGGAAGACATAAGAGGCGGGTCGACCTTGGTAGAAAAAAAAAAGAGAGAGAAAAAAAATAGAGGGCAAAAGTCCCGTGTGCTTGAGTGGCAGGAGACGAAGGAGGAAAGTGAAGGAGAGGGAGTGTACGATGGTAATCTGTATAATGCAACGAAGGCTCTTGAACACACGAGGAGAGAGAGAGAGAGGTGTGGAAGGAGTGGAGTGGGAGTGAGGGGTGAGGGGGAGAAAAAATGATCATAATAATGTATGCCGCAGGAGCCCGGGAGCGAAGACAGCCGAGGCACAGAGAGAGAGAGAGAAAGAGAGAGAGAGAGAGAGAGAGAGAGAGAGAGAGAGAGGGTGTGTGTGTCCCGGGGTTCACCGTTCCTGGACGAGTCTCTCTCTCTCTCTCTCTCTCTCTCTCTCTCTCTCTCTCTCTCTCTCTCTCTCTCTCTCTCTCTCTCTCCTAACAAAACCCACCACACGTGCACTGTAACTACACCCAGCACTTTTCTTTCCCATCCTCGCTCACACCCCGATGTTTCAGTCCTCGTCCCTCCCTTCTCGCGCGGGCCATCCGAGCACAAGCGCATTCTTCGCACCAACCCGAGATCCCCTGTGGCCTGTCAGCCAAGCTGGTTCAGCCACAAGAAGGCTGCGGCACACTGAGGTGTCTCACTTCGTCCCTCCTGTCGTCCACGGTGGGGCACATCTGCATCCCACTCATCGTCTAGACCCAGGGAGCTCCATACTTACTCATCTCTGGACCTGATTGTGGAATCAGGTCTTTGCTCTTCCCTCAGGGGCAGCGACCACATATTAGGGGCGAAATTCAGTTTCTCTTTTTCACGTCTAATGTAGAAGTCGTGACCAGTCCACGAAACCCATCTTTAATCATCATACACTTAAATGCGAGTCTACTATTCGGATTTGACATTCGCCAGAGGCCAGCTTGCCTTCCAACCCACGTCTCCTTTCATACTTTCCTGTGGGCGACGTCTCCTTCACCCATACATTCCTGTGGGCGACTTCTCCTTCACCCATATATTCCTGTGGGCGTGCATCTCCTTCACCCATATATTCCTGTGGGCGACGTCTCCTTCACCCATATATTCCTGTGGGCGACATCTCCTTCACCCATATATTCCTGTGGGCGACGTCTCCTTCACCCATACATTCCTGTGGGCGACGTCTCCTTCACCCATATATTCCTGTGGGCGTGCATCTCGCTAGGGTAATATTCGCACCGATGCCTTCTGTCACCATGTCCCCGAATCCTCACCACCAGCAATGAATTTCATTATTCATTCACAAAGACCCACTTTCTGTGTGTTTGGTCAGGTCTCCCAGTGTGTGTGTGTGTGTGTGTGTGTGTGTGTGTGTGTGTGTGTGTGTGTGTGTGTGTGTGTGTGTGTGTGTGTGTAGGAAAGAAGTCATGGATGTGGGTTATCGTCACTCGGGTCAACAGGTCACCTTACTGCCTCTTCCACAAACCCCAACTCCAGTGAGGTCAAAACATGACCCAGAGAAGCTGTACTGTCTCTGGTTACACCTGACCTCCACTCCTCCCCCCCCACCCCCCCGTGAACCTTGACCTACCATCACACCTTAAGCTGATCCTCTGATCTTCGTATCAAGCTTCAAGCTGATCTTCGTATCAAGCTTCAAGCAGGGATAATCGTCTACGCATCCGGCGGACACAGAAAAGCTGGTGGTTATCAGCGGGTCTCACTGAGAGAGAGAGAGAGAGAGAGAGAGAGAGAGAGAGAGAGAGAGAGAGAGAGAGAGAGAGAGAGAGAGAGAGAGAGAGAGGCGTAAGACCATCCAAACCTGTTCACCATGGCGTCCTGCGTCGTGTGTACACTGTACACTTCCTGGAACTTTAGTCCCCCCTTGCGGCGTAACCTCCCTCAGCAGTCCCCCCCTTGCGGCGTAACTCCTCAGTCTCCCCCCCCCCCTTGCGGCGTAACTCCACAGTCAATCCTTCCCTTGCGGCGTAACTCCCCAGTCATCTCCCCCCCCCCTTGCGGCGCAACTCCCCAGTCAGTCCTCCTTGTGGCGTAACTCTACAGTCAGTCCCCCCCTTGTGGCGTAACTCCCCAGTCAGTCCCCCCCTTGTGGCGTACCTCCCCAGTCAGTCCCCCTTGTGGCGTAACTCCCCAGTCAGTCCCCCCCTTGTGGCGTACCTCCCCAGTCAGTCCCCCTTGTGGCGTAACTCCCCAGTCATCCCCTCCCCTTGCGGCGTAACTCCCCAGTCAGTCCCCCCTTGTGGCGTAACTCCCCAGTCAGTCCCCCTTGTGGCGTAACTCCCCAGTCATCCCTTCCCCTTGCGGCGTAACTCCCCAGTCATCCCCCCCACCCCCCCCGCTGCGTAACTCCCCAGTCATCCCTTCCCCTTGCGGCGTAACTCCCCAGCCATCCCCTCCCCTTGCGGCGTAACTCCCCAGTCATCCCCCCCTGATGCGTAACTCCCCAGTCATCCCCCCCCCCCTGCTGCGTAACTCCCCAGTCATCCGCTTCGCGTCATCAGCCACTGTCAACACCGACTCTCCACCCAGTCAATTAACAGAGGCCATCCGTCATCGAAGACCACCCGTCAGCGACACACCGGCCCCTCGACCGAGGTCAGGGACCACCATGTCCTTCGGCGAAGACGCGAACAGACCACCAGACGGTGTGTGGAGTAGACACACCATCTGTCCACATAGACGGGTCAGACGGCAGGGCCGGAAAAACCCATCTGTCAACACCAAACGAACGCTGATATCACAGACGCCTTCATTAGTGGCCCGTACCAATCAAACGCTCGCCTGTCAATAAAAGCGACCCGTCAAAGACGACGCGTCGCCCGTCTCACAAAGACCAGCTCTCTCCCCCCCGTCTCTCGAAGTTACCAAACTGCCTGCCTGTGTGTGTGTGTGTGTGTGTGTGTGTGTGTGTGTGTGTGTGTGTGTGTACAGCGGTCACCTTTCTTCAAGGGCCACTTCTTCATGGATGCGTATCCATGAGGGACCACCATTCGTATAAAAGGGGGTCACTTTCTATCATCGGGTCGTGTTAACAACCTCGCTACAGCAGCAGCCATCTGCGGACGACGGTCGCCTCGTTAGTGCGAACGCGTGTCTCGAGTAATAAGACGACCTACAATGACCACCTACTTACAGCGACCACCTGTCTATAGCGACCACCTAAACGGCCACCAGTCTCTATGGCCAACTCCCACTCGAGGGCAACCAGCCCAGTAGCCTGTTAATAGCTATGGCTGGTTGCCTATTACGGAAGCCCCTCTATATGGGTCATCTGTCTATCTGGCATCTATTTCCCAGGGGTTGAACGTCTATAGTCGCTATATCTAAGGTCTGTTTTCTATAGCGACTACCTGTCTATACCTGCCACCTACCTATAGCGACCATCCGTCTATACCTGTCACCTACCTATAGCGACTACCTGTCTATACCTGTCACCTACCTATAGCGACCACCTGTCTATACCTGTCACCTACCTATAGCGACCACCTGTCTATACCTGCCACCTACCTATAGCGACCACCTGTCTATACCTGTCACCTACCTATAGCGACCACCTGTCTATACTTGTCACCTACCTATAGCGACCACCTGTCTATACCTGTCACCTACCTATAGCGACCACCTGTCTATACCTGTCACCTACCTATAGCGACCACCTGTCTATACCAGCCACGCACGTATAGCGACCACCTGTGTATGAGGGTCACTCTACCGAGGGCTGTTGCAATATTCACCCCCCCTAAGGGTCAGGTCAGAGGTCACGAGCCAATACAGGCAATTATTCATTACCTCCGTACTACGTGACTAATTAATCACAGCCCAGGTGTCGTAAGGGATTACAAATCGACCACTTCACTCGTCTCTGATCAACAGAGACCGAGACACCAGAGGAGTGATCACTCATCGTCTGTGTAACGTGTTCGGAGGTCGATTATCTAGATTAAAAAGAGATGTCGTGGTGTTATCCGGGGTTCCGTCCAACGTACGATTATCCAAGGATTTCGGTAAGCCACAGGGACACGAGCGTCTTGCGTCCATTAACCTGTATAGCGACACTCGGGACGGGTTCAATCCGTCATTTCGATTATCCAAGTCTTACTCAAAACACACCTACGGTTAATAAGACCCATTGGCGGTCGGCGCAGTTAGCCGCGCCGAGGGAAAATCGCGATTATTATCCGATGCTCATCTGTTCATGATTATAATTATCCACATTGATTCTCCAACAGGACTTCGGTGGATCCCGGTTAAGTCTATGGTATAATCCCCCAAGGCCTTAATTAACCAATAGGATGAGATTATCCATGACGAAACGAGGGGGGGACATACTCACGACCCCTGTACCTACTTTTGGACAGTGATAATACAGGAGGAGGAGGAGAAGGAGAGGGAGAATTTCCACTCAACCTTCCCTTTCGTCGCCTTGTGGGACAACACGTACGCGAAGGGCGAAAATTACCCACAATTTCGCGTGGTTTACAGCCCCAGAAGTCCAGCTGTGCCACAGAGAGCCCCACGGCCTTGAGCACCAAACCCTAGAAGGAGGCAACACAGCTCTATACTCCTTGTTTACCTCGGGAACCAATCGCTTCACCCCGGGCCTCCCTCACCACCCTCGACCCCTTCGACAGAGGACGTGTACCGGGGCCTGATTCTCCTCCTTTCACCGGTTCTCCATCAATTCATCTCCAACAAAACATGGAGGTGAGTGGCTGAGTCTATCCATCAATTCTCCCTTCCCTTTTCCCTGTCACGAACTACTGTTTACCTTGGACGATTGATGGATAGACAGGGGAAGGTGTGATGATGTGTGGAAGGCACGTGGATAGGAGTGGATGTGTTAGTGAGGTGTGGATATGCTGCCAAGGATGGTGGTTGGTGAGGTGGATGATGTGTGGAAGGCACGTGGGTATGAGTGGATGTGCAGTATAAGGTGTGGGATATGCTGCCAAGGATGGTGGTTGGTGAGGTGGATGATGTGTGAAAAACACGTGGATATGAGTGGATGTGTAGAGAGGTGAGGGATATGCTGCCAAGGATGGTAGTTAGTGAGGTGGATGATGTGTGTGGAAGGCACGTGGATATGAGTGGATGTGTTAGTGAGCTGTGGGATACACTGCCAAGGATGGTGGTTGGTGAGGTGGATGATGTGTGGAAGGCACGTGGATAGGAGTGGATGTGTTAGTAAGGTGTGGGATATGCTGCCAAGGATGGTGGTCGGTGAGGTGGATGATGTGTGGAAGGCACGTGGATAGGAGTGGATGTGTCAGCGAGGTGTGGATATGCTGCCAAGGATGGTGGTTGGTGAGGTGGATGATATGTGTGGAAGGCACGTGGATAGGAGTGGATGTGTTAGTGAGGTGTGGGATACGCTGCCAAGGATGGTGGTTGGTGAGGTTGATGATATGTGTGGAAGGCACGTGGGGTGGATGTCCACATCATGACCTCGGGTATATACACGGATAGTCTACTTAATCACTACATGCTACTAACTGTGTTGACGTTCAAGGAACGGCCGATATGACGTGGGGGAAAAGAACGAACGATAAACGGATTACGTAATGGTAAACAGGTTCAGGGATGAAACACTCCACTTTAAAAAAAAGAGAAAAAAAAAGAAACATACAGGCAAGGGTGTACAACCCCAAGTCATTCCAATCAGGGAAGCGCTGAGCGAAACTACCCAGAGTTTGTACCGAAGCAAACGACGAGGAAAAGAAAAATATTAAGACTCTTAGAAAACGGTTTTACGTGAGGTGTGGCACGAAGTCTGGAGACGGGCAGGTGTGGGACACATGGAAGGAGGTCATGTAGATCCACGGGGCAAGGATGACGAACTCGTGTGGCAACTGGGCCTGGGGTAAACCCCAGGGGTTCGTCCAGATTCAGTGGTGGATGACACTGTGTTCCCACAACGAGACATAAGAGGCGAGTTCGTGTGTCCCTTTAAAGGGAGGCAGACTACAGAACCAAGTGTAGCTGATGTCTGAGGAGGAACCAGTGTGCGTGCATTTACTCAGTTGCAATCCTCACAAGTGGAGGGAAGCAATAACTTCACCAATACCTAAAGGAAAAGGGGGATTTGATCCCAATATCTCTGATCTCGTGACTTAGTAACACGATGGAGAGACGAGAGCATTCAACATGCTGCCACGTGGGGGTTTGTGAAGGGAGGAAGAGATTCCAATTGTGCCATAAAGTGTTGGACGAAACTCTGGTGGTGCTTCAAGCAGGACACGGGTGTTGGCCTGAATGGAGGAGATGGCCTCTGACAGGGGTAAATAAAGAACAACACACCTCTTCAAACTTGTTAATCTAAGAGTTTCCTGGAACCTGCTAAACTGAACTGTGGATATCTGAGGTACAGGATGAGTTCAAAGCTCGGAGTCGCACAAAAGAGACATGGAGTCAGGGTTTACACAAGGAGGTGTTCTTCGTCCCGGTATTTTTGATATATACTAATAACATAACAGCCAAGTGCGAATCTCCCATATATATATATATATATATATATATATATATATATATATATATATATATATATATATATATATATATATACTGTGTTGTAGAATGGGGCTTGTAAGTAGAGATGAGAAAACCAACATTCACGTATGTGAAAAAAAAAAATCGTGAAGAAAGGGAGTCTATTCTGTGATGGACTTAGATTAGAAAATAAGGACGATGCTTCTTTATTTTGAGAATGTAGATATAAAGGTCGACTAAGTCTTTCGAAAGAGTTTAGCATGGAAAGGCAAGTGGAAGAGAGTCTTTCTGTTCTAGTCAGCACGAGGTGACCAGATTCTGACTATGTTACGTCTACATTAGTGATGAACAGCGAGAGAGCTGTTCACAACCTTGACACCATACAAAAAAAAAAGTAAGGTCATATGAGAACGACCCGTTCCAGGTTGGGAACTTAAAAAAAAGGGTGTTGTTGTTGATGATGACAATAACCTCGTCTTAGAATGGAAAAAAGGGGGCCCGAGTGAGGAGGAGCTCAAGGAGACTGAACACAGGAAATGAAAGAATGAGAAAATGGAACTCAATTGACCAAACACTGAAGAATGAGGAGTGCAACTGGCTCTCCCTTGTGCCTTCAGCATTACCAAGAGACGAGGTGTGGCGGAATACCTGCCCCTGGACGTGTCTGTGTCTGTTAATAGGGGAAAAGAAACCACAGGGGGGCCACATGCATAGTGAGGGCGTACGTCGTCTTAGAATTACCTTCAACACCTTCTTCAGGTGTTAAAAAGGTAATTCGGTTGGTGGATGTTAACTTCAGCTGACGTTCTTAATAACCCTGGCAGCTGACAGGTCGAAAGGCCAAACAACCAACCAATCAGGGAATCTTACCAGGGGTGTTTTAAGTCTACCAAAATACTGTGTCTGTGTCTCAGATGACAAAACAGAATTCGTAGAACTGTATCTACAGATTTAATTAGACCGCGGGAGGTAAGAGGCACTACAGGCGATACCGTAGCACTTAGAAGAAGAAAAGAAGAGTAGATGGTTGGCATTTCAAGTGTCTACGATACATTCATTTAAAGAAAATGGTTAAAAGTTTCCCAAGCGAGAGGAACGTATACATACTGTGATGGCCCAGCGTCACGCGGTGGGTTGGGTTGGGGGGTGAAGGCGTGTTCATAACACAAAGAGTTGAAAATACATAAGAGGAAGTTACAGACGCCCTTTTTTTTTCTGGTGTGAGGTTCCCTTTGCATTTCTATCGCATCCATGCAAGTCTTTCCCCCGAAAAGCGTCTCTGCAAATGGAATCCGGGTTGTACTCCCCACCTCTCTCTCTCTCTCTCTCTCTCTCTCTCTCTCTCTCTCTCTCTCTCTCTCTCTCTCTCTCTCTCCCTCCCCCCCCCCCTTTCAAGCCACCAGTGATCACCGACCACGCCCAAAACCAATTAAGTCTAATGTCGTCAATTAATCACTTCGGGGCGTTATTCCACACACACACACACACACACACACACACACACACACACACACACACACACACACACAAACAAACACACACACACAGAAATAGTACACACCAAACACGTAGTATTTTCCACCTCAACGTCTGAGATGGGTCACTAACACACACACACACACACACACACACACGCCTACCTCCCTAGTTGTGTGCATAACCCTCCATGTCGTGTGCTCCATCCCCTCCCAGCTACTCTCTCTCTCTCTCTCTCTCTCTCTCTCTCTCTCTCTCTCTCTCTCTCTCTCTCCCAGCTCCACCTTCTTCCGGCCACACTCTCTCATACGCTCTCCCAGCTCCACCCTCTCCCAGCCACACACTCTCTCATACACTCTCCCAGCCACACACTCTCTCTCTCATACACTCTCCCAGCTCCACCCTCTCCCAACCACACACTCTCTCTCATACACTCTCCCAGCTCCACCCTCTCCCAGCCACACACTCTCTCATACACTCTCCCAGCCACACACTCTCTCTCTCATACACTCTCCCAGCTCCACCCTCTCTCAACCACACTCTCTCTCTCATACACTCTCCCAGCTCCACACTCTCCCAGCCACACACTCTCTCTCTCATACACTCTCCCAGCTCCACCCTCTCCCAACCACACACTCTCTCTCTCATACACTCTCCCAGCTCCACCCTCTCCCAACCACACATACACTCCACATACACTGGAACCTCTAAGCAACCTCACCAACATCCCCCATCCCCCCCCTCCAAACACACACATACATACACACACACACACACACACACACACACACACACACACACACACACCTGCCTATCTCCAAGCCCTTCCAACTAAACTAACAACCTACGACCTACATAAACCACCCTTCCAACTGCTTTTGGACCAAATATAATGACGGAGCTGAATCAACTTCAGACTTCTCGCCTCTCGAAATACTGAATTTGGGTCAACAGTTGAAATGCTGTAATGAGATATCTTAACATTGCTGGGCACTCGTACCTCACGAAGTCTCTAAAATGAGAGACGCTTGTGAGAGTTCGTGAGTGCCTGAGTGCGTCGAGAGAGAGAGAGAGAGAGAGAGAGAGAGAGAGAGAGAGAGAGAGAGAGAGAGAGAGAGAGAGAGAGAGAGGGAGGGAGGGAGGGAGGGAGGGAGGGAGGGAGGGAGGGAGGGGGAGAGAGAGAGAGAGAGAGAGAGAGAGAGAGAGAGAGAGAGAGAGAGAGAGAGAGTGGGGGGAGGAAAGTTGGGGGAGGGGGTGTAGGGGGATGTGGGGTTCCAGCCTTCCCAGAGCGTTGGGTGTGTGTGTGTGTGTGTGTGTGTGTATGCGAGAGAGAGAGAGAGAGAGAGAGAGAGAGAGAGAGAGAGAGAGAGAGAGAGAGAGAGAGAGAGAGAGAGAGAGAGAGAGAGACTAGGAACACCACCATGATCACGGGAAATAAAGAGGGAAAAAAAAAATTACACTTTTTCTTTTCCTTTAATATGGATTCCAATCAGAAGGAGAGACACCGTTTATGTTGCAATTCGGACTGACGGATGACTCGTTAACCATCAGAGTGGGGAAAACACAGGCCACTGCAGTTAGAAAAAAAGATAATCTAAGACAATTATCAAGCGTGAAAAAAGTTTTTTTTTTTTTTCATATTCGCTGTTGACTAGAGAGGTAAAATTGTCGATAATATATATATATATATATATATATATATATATATATATATATATATATATATATATATATATATATATATATTCCTATGAGTCCACGGGGAAAATGAAACACGAAAAGTTCCCAAGCGCACTTTCATGTAATAATCACGTTATATATATAACGATTGTATGAATATTATATTCATTTTTACAGTAATAAAATGTGTAAACTATCTTATGTTTATTGTGATATTAGATCATATGATGTCATATGTCTAATTCAAAGAAAAAATGATTGGCTATTATTATTATTATAATTATCACTATCATTATTATTATCATCATTATTATTATTGTTATTATTACCATTATTATCACTATTATCATTATTGTTATTACCATCATTATTATCACTATTATTATTACTGTTATTACCATCATTATTATCACTATTATTATTATTGTTATTATCATCATTATTATCACATTATTATCATTATTATCATTATCATCATTATCATTATCATCATCATTACGGTATGGGAGCTAACATGGAGTCTCGAAAGACGCTTGGAGCGGTCGGGACCTGAATATTGTAGAAGCGCTTGAAATGTGCATGGGATAAAGCGAACGAGAGCGATTCTGATATACGGGGGGTCGACGTGCTATCCCTGTGCTGAACCAGGGTATATGAAGCTGTCACGGGAGGGTTACTGAAATGTGTGTGTGTGGGGCTTGGCTGGGAATGGAGGGATGAAGGGGGTGAGGTGGGTGAGGGCTTCGATGTATCATGGATGACAAGTCAATAGTGGATGTGAGCGAAAGAGGCCATCTATCAACTTGTTCTTGGTGCTCGTATATTCCCTTTTAATCTGATTCTTGACTAAGATATGAAATTTAAAAAAAATATCTATCGTTCATAGAAATATCTATCATTCATAAAAAAAAAAAAACACCTGCAAGTGCCCTTGGACATTGTTGTGGATGTCGCTGCGGACTATCAATCCACTGGCGCGGGGTTCGATCCCCTGCGTGGGCAGACTGCGCGCGCATGCGATTCACCCGGATGGCCTCCTCCTCGGAAAGGATAGAAAAAAAAGAAAAAAAAAATATTAAGTCACCAGCCCACCACTGGCTTCCCTCATATCCTCTCTAAACCTTGCTTGCCTCGGTGCAGCTAACTGCACGACTGCATTATAACTTCACCTGTAATGATGACAGAGATTATCATTACGCATTCACATACAGTAATCAATACGGTAAAGGCGTGTTGACACTTCGTTACTGTCAGACGTGTGTATTCCTGCTCTGGCGATGGAACGAGCGGCAGATTGAGAGAGAGAGAGAGAGAGAGAGAGAGAGAGAGAGAGAGAGAGAGAGAGAGAGAGAGAGAGAGAGAAAGAGAGAGAGTGGTTTGATGACAAGAGAAGAGGTGGTGAAAGCCTTCCATAAAATGAAATGTGGCAAGGCGGCTGGAGATTACCACATACTGTTCACCCAAATTTCATTTCCAACACTTCCATCGTCCTGTGACCATTCTCAGCCCAATTCTCACAGAACCCAAGCCTCGAAGCCATACAGTATTGTTGGGACTTCTATACTATCAAACATTTTCCTTTTCGCCCCTCCTGCCATACCAATCTCTCATTCCACACATTCTTCAATGCTCCCAGAACCTTCGCCCCCTCACTTACTCTATGACTCACTTCCGCTTCCATGTTCCCATTTGCTGCCATGTCCACCCAAAGGTATCTAAAAGACTTCATAACCTCCATCTCCCATCCAAACTCACACCCCAACTAACCTGTTCCTCAACTCCGCTAAACCTAATAACTTTTCCTTTTATTCACATTACCCCCCCAACGTTTTCCTTTCACACACTCTGCTAGTAAAAGAGAAGTGTGGTTATAAAAACCAAGACTCAAAGAGCTGAAGATGGAGTACTAAAATTGTTTAGACATATGGATTAAAACGAATGGGGAGAGACTGACAAAGAAGTGAAGGGGGCAAGGAGAAGGGGGAGGCCTAACTGGAGATGGAAGGATGGGGTGAAAGAGATTTTGAGTGATCGGGGCTTGAGGATGTGGAAGGGTGAAAGGCGTGCATGGGATAGAGTGAATTGGGACGATGTGGTATATTGGGGTCGACGTGCTGTCAATGGATTGAACTATGGCATGTGAAACCGTCAGGGAGACCATGGAAGATCTGTAGGGCCTGATTGTGCACTGCACATGACAGTTAGGGAATGGATGACAGTGAATGAAGCCTTTCTTCGTCTGTTCCTGGCGCTTCCTCGCTAACATGGGAAACGGCAATGTAATATGGCAAAAAAAAGAAAAAAAATGGGTTATGCACTAACGGATAGGCGTGCAAAAGAAAGATTCTCTGAAGTAAATGGGCTGAAAGTGGCAGCTGATGAGACGTTTGATAGTTACCTGGTGGAGTCGATGGTGAAGATTTGCAAAGACTTTCCGAAAAAAGGATATGATGTGGATGAGAAAAAGGGCAATGGAAATAAGTGAGCTGAAAAAGAGGCTTGTGCAAAGAGACACTAGAAGACAATGAGTGTAGAATGCCAAAACCTGAAAATATAAGAAGCTAAGAGAGTGGCTGAATGAGATCGGGAAGTAATTTGGGAAATAATGCGAGTGAATGGGAGGTGTACATGAGAAAGCGGCGGGAGGTCAACGGATGGGAACAGGGGCTGAAAGAGACGGCGTTTGAGAACTGGAGTGAGCAAGTATCAACAAAACTGAGGAAGAATAAGAAAATGTGGCGGAAGGAGGTTAATATTGTGAGAGTAACAACAGATGGGAACAGTAATGAAAAGGGAGTGGGAGGGAGGGGCCAGGCAAGTGAGGAAGCGGTAACAGGTGGGAATGAGACGAACAGGAGATGGAGTGAGTACTTTAAGTAATGAACTCACCAATACATTTAAAGTAACATTCCCACCAATACGTCAACTCACATAACCTTTAAAGTGGAATAACCTCAGGGTGATGCTAGCCCGGCCGCGCTCAAAACCATAACTCGGACACAAATTACACTCGAATGTAATCTTCATTTTTTACGGCTTGCAAATGAGAACTTCGAACGTAAAGAAGAGGCTTATGAGATTTCCATGACCCCTAACGAAAATATATTCGTTCCAGGGAAGAGATGACAACCGAAGGCTTAAACGTACTTACGGAATTATATTTCCGCGGAATTATGTTTCCACGGAATTATATTTCCGTTACAAATGCAGCAGACACATAAATACAAGTATATATATATATATATATATATATATATATATATATATATATATATTTTTTTTTTTTTTTTTTTTTTTCTTTTTTTTTTTTTTTATACTTTGTCGCTGTCTCCCGCGTTTGCGAGGTAGCGCAAGGAAACAGACGAAAAAAATGGCCCAACCCCCCCCCCCCATACACATGTACATACGTCCACACACGCAAATATACATACCTACACAGCTTTCCATGGTTTACCCCAGACGCTTCACATGCCTTGATTCAATCCACTGACAGCACGTCAACCCCTGTATACCACATCGCTCCAATTCACTCTATTCCTTGCCCTCCTTTCACCCTCCTGCATGTTCAGGCCCCGATCACACAAAATCTTTTTCACTCCATCTTTCCACCTCCAATTTGGTCTCCCTCTTCTCCTCGTTCCCTCCACCTCCGACACATATATCCTCTTGGTCAATCTTTCCTCACTCATTCTCTCCATGTGCCCAAACCATTTCAAAACACCCTCTTCTGCTCTCTCAACCACGCTCTTTTTATTTCCACACATCTCTCTTACCCTTACGTTACTCACTCGCTCAAACCACCTCACACCACACATTGTCCTCAAACATCTCATTTCCAGCACATCCATCCTCCTGCGCACATCTCTATCCATAGCCCACGCCTCGCAACCATACAACATTGTTGGAACCACTATTCCTTCAAACATACCCATTTTTGCTTTCCGAGATAATGTTCTCGACTTCCACACATTTTTCAAGGCTCCCAAAATTTTCGCCCCCTCCCCCACCCTATGATCCACTTCCGCTTCCATGGTTCCATCCGCTGACAGATCCACTCCCAGATATCTAAAACACTTCACTTCCTCCAGTTTTTCTCCATTCAAACTCACCTCCCAATTGACTTGACCCTCACCCCTACTGTACCTAATAACCTTGCTCTTATTCACATTTACTCTTAACTTTCTTCTTCCACACACTTTACCAAACTCAGTCACCAGCTTCTGCAGTTTCTCACATGAATCAGCCACCAGCGCTGTATCATCAGCGAACAACAACTGACTCACTTCCCAAGCTCTCTCATCCCCAACAGACTTCATATATATATATATATATATATATATATATATATATATATATATATATATATATATATACATAAAACAAAATGAAATGTTATCTTTCCGTTACCGTATGCAAAATTAACAAAAAAATGGGTAGAAAGACAAATAAATGTATAAATGATTAAATAAAGATTAAAACTTTATTCAGTTACTAAATAAATCATATATTTCGCCCCCACCCCCTATCTTCAACGCTTTAACCAGTAACTAAATAAATGACATATCCCCTTCCCCCACTCCACCTTCAAACCTTTAATCAGTACCTAAATAAATCATATATCGCCCCCCCACCCGCCTTTAATCAGTAACTGAATAAATCATATATTTCCCCCTTACCAAACCACAACGTAGACCGTCGTACACTGTAGGGCGTCGAGTGTGCTGGCGGTCCCGAAGACCATCTCGGGTTTACGGCCCGAAGGAGAGGACTAGACCCGCCCCAAAACCCCCGGACGACCTAAATGGGCCATGAAAACGGCTCGCCAAAATCCCGAGATCCTCCCCATGTTATACAAGGAGTCGTCAAAACGTTTCCACGTCTTCGCCAGGAACGTTTGTTGCGTCAACCCTCCAATCTCAAAGGAATATACACCCAACCCCAACCCCTCGTTGGGGTAGTTCACGGAAGGGGGGGATGCGCGAACCTGTCCTTCTGTCCTTCACCCCACAAAACTCCGGAGCACGTTGTCGGGGGCGACCCCCAAAGTGGTGGTACTCTAGACGGGAGTTCCCGTTCATACTGGGAATTGGATGCGGGAGTTCACGTTCATACTGGGAACTCGCAGCCGAGGCGAGGGAGTGCGTGTGCTGGCCTCGTCCTCTTACATGAACGGGTAAAGAAAACGGAGCCATAATAAATCCTGGGAGATCTGAATCAAGAAATGTTGGTGATGCATCTTGGGGGTCCAATATATATATATATATATATATATATATATATATATATATTCGTATTCATATTAGCCAGGCCCATAGCCTAGCGGTTAGCATGCCTGCCTCGCGCACAGGGGTCCCGGGTTCGATCCTGGCTGTTGGAGGTTTGCATGTTCTCTGGAGGTGCGCGTTTCTATGCACTTTATTCGTGTATATATATATATATATATATATATATATATATATATATATATATATATATATATATATACATATATATATATATAAGGAAAACAGGAACGTGGGTGGAGACAGATGAATGGCCACTCATTCTACACACATTGTGAGGTCAGCGGGTGATGGTATTGTGAGCTTGCTTTTTCATACCTTGTGTGGCGTTCGGGTCATGTCTTCAGTCAACTGGTGGTAATAACGTCTCAAGAACGAGTGTATGGAAAGGTAAATTTAAAGAAAAAAAAAAACACCCGAAGGTGTGTGTGTTAAGCTTTTTCAACTGGTAGGTGTATGATAATGATTCTGGAGGTGGACAGGCTTTGCTAAATAACCCCCATGAAACAACCTCCGCTCTTTCCCAAAGTCCATATGTAGCGCTAGCGCACACGGTGTTAAAAACTTATTTGAACACCGGAAGGTGCGTGAGATTTTCGACTGGTGGTGATTATACGTGTGCGATGAAGAGCCTCACTCCCCCCTCCACCCCGGTTAGAGGACTGGCCTAAGGCCCACGCAAACAACCAGACATAAACAACCAAACATAAACACCTTTGCCACAATAAGGCAGTAACGAACTTAGCCACAATCACGCTCGCTTGAGAGTCAGTGGCCAAGAGACTTCTCACGCCCATTCTACCAATGCCGGGAAACCCCCAGATCCAGTGGGGACACGCTGCACCACTGCAAGCCACATGACCCAACAGCTAGCTGTCCAGAATAACCACCAGACTTCAATATCTACCAGGTCAGAGTGCTCTGTTATCAGGCCAACCCACACACACACGGCAGAACCTGCCTTTTGCAACATGGGCGAAATGCATTACTGGCGGACGGCACAGCACCGATCTCTGGCAATCAGACACACATGGGAAGGAAGGAAGGAAAGAAGGAAGGAAGGGAGATTTCATGGATAAGTAAAAGCAGGATGAAAAAAATGAAAGAAGCGAAGGCGAGGAGAAAAGGGAAAATGAACCAGGAAGGAGATTTAAGACCGTGGTGACACGAGCAATGTTACAGCGTTCACCACATCTCGCGATGGTGTTGTCAACATCCAATACACTTGCCACAACATCCGGTACTGCTATTCAAAACATCCGGTGATGTTCCTCATAACATCTTGCACTGCCACATGAAACATCTAGCAGTAATGCTGCTCAAAGCATCCACTAATTGCTGCTCTCAACATTCAGCACTGCCACTTTAACCATCTAGGCTAACTGCTCTCAACTGTTGCACTATAAAACATCTATAGAACGATTTCAGACGTCCCCTGTAATCCAATTCCTTTCCCGCGTCTATACGAGCCGTAAAAAGGGTTTAACACACTCTTCTAAAGTCAATGGTGTCGCCACCTTGAGACTCAAGTCTGGCGTTGTCATAAACACAGTGGCGTCTTGGTGAGCGACGTCACTGCTTGGTTCCCCCCCCTTGTCTCATCTTGAGGGACGCGCATGAGCCACCCTACCATCGTCATCGTGATGTCAACTACGGCCTCGTTTTCGCTGGCGGAAGGTACGGACGTCAAAGGGCATCACTCAAAAGGTCTCTGACACGGGTCATCTGTTGACGATGAGGAGAATGGTCTGTTTCTGTCTCATCATCTGTAGTGCAATTTTAAATTCCTCACGCACCCCATACCGCGAAGAAAAAGACCCAAGGTTAGTTTGTATTTTGACAATGTCTTCTTCTACCGACGTTGGGTTCTGTATTTACTGAAGCGTCATCTACACAAGTTGGTAAGAAACTGTGATTCGTATCTGCGTCAGTGTCAAGAGATGAGAAAGAGGAACAGAAGGGACGCAAACACAGTTCCCTGGGGGACGACTGAGCATTTTACCAAGGAACGTGTCGTGATCCACTTGGTAAAATGTGGCCAGCAGTTCCCACACAGACCCCCTGCCCTACCCAGACTTCAGTGTGGCCAGCAGTGCCCACACAGACCCCCGGCCCTACCCAGACTTTGGTGTGGCCAGCAGTTCCCACACAGACCCCCGGCCCTACCCAGACTTCAGTGTGGCCAGCAGTTCCCACACAGACCCCCGGCCCTACCCAGACTTCAGTGTGGCCAGCAGTGCCCACACAGACCCCGGCCCTACCCAGACTTCAGTGTGGCCAGCAGTGCCCACACAGACCCCGGCCCTACCCAGACTTCAGTGTGTCTAGTGGTAATACAACCTCGCCTCACAACACCGTCAGTCTAGGGGTAATATAACCTCGCCTCACAACACCGTGTCTAGGGGCAATATAACCTCGCCTCACAACACCGTGTCTAGGGGTAATATAACCTCGCCTCACAACACCGTGTCTAGGGGTAATATAACCTCGCCTCACAACACCGTGTCTAGGGGTAATATAACCTCACCTCACAACACCGTGTCTAGGGGTAATATAACCTCGCCTCAAAACACCAATTTCGTCCTGGTGTTGTAGCCAGGCCAAGGCTTCACTCAAGCATTACGATAAACACACACACACACACACACACACACAGAGGAAACACGTACCTCAGTGACTGGCCTGGCCTGGCCTGGCCTGGCCTGGCCTGGCACCCGATGCTGGGAGATACGAGGACAAGCTTGCATTACCACTATCTTCACCCTGTCCCGTTTTCTGTGCAGTCGGTTCTCAACTGATGATGATGTTTTCCCGCTTCACATTTTCTGTGATCTGCGAGTGAAGTGAAGGAAGGCCGGAGGAGAGAGAGAGAGAGAGAGAGAGAGAGAGAGAGAGAGAGAGAGAGAGAGAGAGAGAGAGAGAGAGAGAGAGAGAGAGAGAGAGAGGTGGAGGGGGCGTGGATATGTAAGGAGAGGAAAAGAAGAGGAGACAGAAAAGGAGGAAGAAGAGGAGGAAGAAAAGGAAGAAGAAGAGGAGGAAGAAAAGGAAGAAAAGGAGGAGGAAGAGGAGGCGGGGGGGTTGGTGGTGGTAGAGTGGTGTGTCATGCCACACGTCGCTCGACAAAGGAAAGCGAGGGAGGGAAGGAGGGAAGGAGAGAGGGAGGGAAGGAAGGAAGGAAGGAGGGAGGGAGGGAGAAGATCTTCACCAGGACGTCTGTCTGGTATGGACGTGGGCCCCGCCTCACAGCGGCGTGTAACGCGAATGCCCACAGCGACTCCAGCTTGTCCTGAAGTAGAGGTGCCTCCGACCCCCAACTACGACTGCTACTGCTGGTGGTGCTGGTTCTACTGCTGGTGGTGGTGGTTCTACTGCTGGTGCTGGTGGTGGTTCTACTGCTGCTGGTGCTGGTTCTACTGCTGCTGGTGGTGGTTCTACTGCTGGTGGTGGTTCTACTGCTGGTGGTTCTACTACTGGTGGTGGTGGTGGTTCTACTGCTGGTGGTGGTTCTACTGCTGGTGGTTCTACTGCTGGTGCTGGTGGTTCTACTGCTGCTGGTGGTGGTTCTACTGCTGGTGGTTCTACTGCTGGTGGTGGTGGTTCTACTGCTGCTGGTGCTGGTTCTACTGCTGGTGGTGGTGGTTCTACTGCTGCTGGTGCTGGTTCTACTGCTGGTGGTGGTGGTTCTACTGCTGCTGGTGCTGGTTCTACTGCTGGTGGTGCTGGTTCTACTGCTGCTGGTGCTGGTTCTACTGCTGGTGGTGGTGGTTCTACTGCTGCTGGTGCTGGTTCTACTGCTGGTGGTGGTGGTGGTTCTACTGCTGCTGGTGGTGCTGGTTCTACTGCTGGTGGTGGTGGTTCTACTGCTGCTGGTGGTGCTGGTTCTACTGCTGGTGCTGGTGGTTCTACTGCTGGTGCTGGTGGTTCTACTGCTGCTGCTGGTTCTACTGCTGCTGGTGGTGGTTCTACTGCTGGTGGTGGTTCTACTGCTGGTGGTTCTACTACTGGTGGTGGTGGTGGTTCTACTGCTGGTGGTGGTTCTACTGCTGGTGGTTCTACTGCTGCTGGTGGTTCTACTGCTGGTGCTGGTTCTACTGCTGGTGGTGGTTCTACTGCCAGTGGTGGTTCTACTGCTGCCTGTGGTGGGGGCCGCCAAGAGCTCATTTGCATGACGGGATGAGTCAACACGGTTTTAGCATCAGGTGAGTGCCAGGTTCACGAGAGAATTTAACAATCACGAACACGTATAGGGAATGAGACTGAGGGAGGAACGCATTTACACTGACACAGGAATGTTGGAAAACCCGATGATATACGCATCCGTATATCTCATACCCGTTCGCCGTTTCCCGCGTCAGCGAGGGTGCGCCAGGAGCAAAAGCCCTCAGGATCCCCTTTTTGTGAACGTAAGGTGAGGAAGAAATTCAAAGCCACAAAGCCTTTCCCTGTAACTCAACTCTCGGAAATCAGGTCCCATCTTTGCTGCCCCTCTTCTGGACCTCCTCGATCAGCTCTTGTTGCCTCTTGAGGTGTGTGTGTGTGTGTGTGTGTGTGTGTGTGTGTACATCACAGTATACCTCAAAGAATAATGTTGGTTCTGATATCGAGATCAAACCCTTCACAACCACATTCCTTCATCCCTTCGTTCCTTCCTTCCTTCCGCTTCTCCTTCACCTTCTCATACTCCCTCACACAATCCATCTCTCTCTCTCTCTCTCTCTCTCTCTCTCTCTCTCTCTCTCTCTCTCTCTCTCTCTCTCTCTCTCTCATCCTTCTTCCCCTTGTCCCTCCTCTCCCTCCTCCTTCCACAGGAGCGTCATCCCTCCCCGCGCGCACTCAAGATTGGACTGGCCACACACACACTTCCGAAGGCTGCTGTGGAGGCAATGCGAGTCCCCCCAGACCACGAGGGTGCACAACCCACCACTCCCGCAGGGGTAAGAGCTATTGTTCGCCTCAGTGTTCGAACTCCCACTCTGCCTGGCTGCTCAAGGCAGGGCGGCTCCGCCACCCAATATCATGAACTAAATATCATTATTTTTTTTTTTTTTTTTTTTTTGCTTTGTCGCTGTCTCCCGCGTTTGCGAGGTAGCGCAAGGAAACAGACGAAAGAAATGGCCCAACCCACCCCCATACACATGTATATACATACGTCCACACACGCAAATATACATACCTACACAGCTTTCCATGGTTTACCCCAGACGCTTCACATGCCTTGATTCAATCCACTGACAGCACGTCAACCCCGGTATACCACATCGATCCAATTCACTCTATTCCTTGCCCTCCTTTCACCCTCCTGCATGTTCAGGCCCCGATCACACAAAATCTTTTCACTCCATCTTTCCACCTCCAATTTGGTCTCCCTCTTCTCCTCGTTCCCTCCACCTCCGACACATATATCCTCTTGGTCAATCTATCCTCACTCATTCTCTCCATGTGCCCAAACCATTTCAAAACACCCTCTTCTGCTCTCTCAACCACGCTCTTTTTATTTCCACACATCTCTCTTACCCTTACGTTACTTACTCGATCAAACCACCTCACACCACACATTGTCCTCAAACATCTCATTTCCAGCACATCCATCCTCCTGCACACAACTTTATCCATAGCCCACGCCTCGCAACCATACAACATTGTTGGAACCACTATTCCTTCAAACATACCCATTTTTGCTTTCCGAGATAATGTTCTCGACTTCCACACATTCTTCAAGGCTCGAATTTTCGCCCCCTCCCCCACCCTATGATCCACTTCCGCTGCCATGGTTCCATCCGCTGCCAGATCCACTCCCAGATATCTAAAACACTTCACTTCCTCCAGTTTTTCTCCATTCAAACTCACCTCCCAATTGACTTGACCCTCAACCCTACTGTACCTAATAACCTTGCTCTTATTCACATTTACTCTTAACTTTCTTCTTTCACACACTTTACCAAACTCAGTCACCAGCTTCTGCAGTTTCTCACATGAATCAGCCACCAGCGCTGTATCATCAGCGAACAACAACTGACTCACTTCCCAAGCTCTCTCATTATATATATATATATATCATCAGCCCGGCCACAGCTGAAGAGCTGCTATACGTAGAATATATAATCTGGTATCTTCTAAATCTAAGGTAAATAAATAGAATAAATAAATGAATATATATATATATATATATATATATATATATATATATATATATATATATATATATATATATATATATATACAGTGATAGTACGTATGGCCACAGAGTTATCTGAAGAACCGAAGGAGAATTAAGTTTCATACCTCTTTATATTTCTTTTGGAGTTGACAAGGGCCTTTAACGACCTTGAGAGACAGTAGTTCAACCAACCTCCCAAACCTTTGGTATATCTTTATGAGGAAATGGCCTTCTCTCTGCCCTAGGCTTCAGCCAGGGAACAAACTGGTCCACGGGAGGGGAAAAAAGAAGGAATATATTAAGGTTAACTTCTCTCTCATCTTCTTTACGTCCAAATATCATATGTTTTTTCCTTTTTTAAAGGATATCTTGTTCTTCTTTTAAGGATATCTTGTTCTTCTTTTAAGGATATCTTGTTCCTTTTTTAAGAATATCTTGTTCCTTTTTTAAAGATATCTTGGAGGCCACCGAATACTGTGGAAATCATGAAAACAACTCACGTTTTTATGACATGTTCTAAATACAAGCAGTTCTCGCAATGTTGATTTCCAGGACAATAACACACCTTCGGCAAAGACCTTATATATAAAGTAAACAATAGGCAAAATCATGCGACAATGGGAGGGTGTTTCCGCCGTTGAATCCAAGGCATGTCAATACATTCACGTGGGCCAGACTGGTAAAACCATAACGGAGACGTGTTCTTGACACCAACACTCAGTACGCAGGGATGACCACAAAAAAAGGCGATCGCGTACGCAGGGATGACCACACAAAACAAATGCGATCGCTAAACATGGTCATGAAACTGATCACCTCCATACATCTTGAAAGTCCCGTTATTCTTTTCCCCTCTGCTGATGATGCCCCACGCAACGTTACTGACCCTGTCTTAATTGCTAAGACTAAGAACTCTTTTTAATTCATTCTCAGGCAATTCTAAAAGCCTACCTGATAGCGTGAACCAAAATCATCATGAGAGAGAAATTGACAAAACGAGAGAAAACATGAAAGAAAAAAGTTATTCATGACACACCCAGCTACCTACCCAGGTCAATACCCCGCCACCTGACCCACCCTCCCTCTTTAATCACCCTCCCTTACAAGGGTTACGACCACACCAAGTGTGATGTAGGCAGGGAGGCAGGGAGGGAGGGAAGGAGGGAAGAAGGCAGGGAAGGAGGGAGGCAGGGAGGCAGGAAAGAGGCAGGAAGGAAGGAAAGCAGCCAGGCAGGGAGGCAGGCAGGCAGGCAGGCAGGCAGGCAGGCAGGCAGGGAGGCAGTAAGGCAGGGAGGCAGGAAGGCAAGCAGGCAGGGAGGGAGGGAGATAGGCAGAGAAGCAGGCAGGGAGGTAGGCATGTGAGGGGCCGGTGGTGTTGCACAACGTGATCATTCTACATCTTCCTCAACCACATGTTATCAGGTATTAATCTATATGGTTCCACCACACTATTCCTTTATCATCATTGCTATTAATGATGAGGATTAATATAGCTAAAATACTAGTATTACTACTACTACTACTACTACTACTAATAATAATAATAATAATAATAATAATAATAGTAATAATAATAATAATAATAATAATAATAGTAATAATAATAAAATACTAATACTAATAATAATAATAATAATAATAATAATAATAATAATAATAATAATAATAATATAATATCAATAATAATAATAATAACAATAATAATAATAATAATAATAATAATAATAATAATAATAATAATAATAATAATCATAAGAAATCTATATTCCAAACTGAAACAGAATGAGAAGGTATGAAATACCACCACACTGAGCTATAGTTTCGTTCAACTTTCAATTCCTTTTACGATTTGCGTAAAGAGAGAGAAAAAAATCAGAAAATGTATACGTGAATCTTTCACTGCAGCGAGGCGAGGTCAGTGACCACCTCGCCAGGCAGTGGCTTGGCAGTGACTCACTTGTGTGACGACGAAACACACACACAACAACAAACTGGTCGGCCGGGCGCAGCTCAGAGCCAAAATGCATTAGTGTATCTCCAGGAATATGTGAGGAGAACCATGTGTTCATGATATACTCCAACCCACACACACACACACACACACACAAGCCTCAGCCAGGTACCCATTTATCGACCAGTCCCGAGAGGAGGATGAACACCTGGGTTTGGTGTGGGCCTCTTGCCACACCCATGATTAGAACCCACGCGAGCGCGACCAGGCTCTGAGATGATTCAAATCAGTCATGTTAACGACTACACAGACACCTATGTGTGTGTGTGTGTGTGTGTGTGTGTGTGTGTGTGTGTGTGTGTGTGTGTGTGTAGTACGCATGAATAAATACATGGCACATGTGTAAGGTTACGAGACGAGGCAAACACTAAGTGTAGAACTTCCCCACCCACATCCCTTTTAAACACAAACAGTAACCACATCCATCGTATACAAGACAGGATATAATCCAATACCTTTTTCCATGAATTGAACTGGATCAGATAGTCAGTTCAGAAGAATTTGATCAGAATGATGCTTAGGGATATGGGATCAACTAAGTGACAGGATCAAAGGCATTTCCACAGTGGAAGAAGACCTTATAAGCCCTCAACACCAGGAAGGTGGATCTGGGAGGAGGCTCTGAAAAACAATGAAATATCCCTGAAACTAATAAGGTTGATGGACCTTCTGAACTCTCTCCATATGTGCTGAGGATGTGTGCACATATATTTGAGCAATCGCTCGAGATGTTGTTCAAACGTCGCTGGATATGAAGGTAAAGTGACAAGGGACTCGAAGATGGCAAACGCTATACTTATCTATAGGGAAAAAAAAGGGGGGGAGGGACCTGGAAGCGGCGCTGATCTATATTCCAGTCTCTCTGACGAGTGTGGTGTGTGAGGTACTAGGAAAGATAATCAAGAGAGCGAATGGATGACTTCCAGCAAAGGAGAAATTACTTGAGACAACATGAGTTCAAGGAGGAAAGGCAGGGCATGCGTAACGAACCTCTTCGATTTCCACGAGAGAGTGAGCTCTATTGGAGGCAAAAGACTATAATGGATGAGCTGTCTGTATCTGGATGGCCAGAGAGTATTTGACGCTGAGGAGGTTTGAAAATGATGTCTGATCTTCAGTAAGGAAAAGGTGGGAGGGAGGAAGGGGAGGAGCAGCTACTTCGATGGCTATAAGATTATCTTAGTTGAAGGGAACAAAGGATAGAGACTTCGATCCTACGATCATTACTCTTGCCAGAAGGATTGGAATCGACCTGAGCATGTTTGCGGATAATGCTCAAGTGATTTGATACATGAAGACGACTGCGTCAACTCACAATAGGGAGACCTCGACAGAAACCAAAGGTCGAAGGTCTTATATACATTCAGATGAAATTCATCATCCCTATTAAGGGTAAAGTAGTGAGGATGGGACACTATGACAGAAGGCCTCAGTATGAGACGAAGATCAGAGTTGACATCGTCCATTTAGTCTGTCGCCAGAGTCCCGCACTGGGAGAAGAGTACATGGGACAAACTGTCAGCTGGTAAATATCAAAACAGCATTCAAGTATATGGACAAAAGGACGTGTTCAGCAAGCTGTTTATACATCCCGTATTTCTGTCGAAAATTAGACTATGCCTCTCGAAGTTTAGTCACCACATTCAAAATCAACACACCGAGCTCAGAGAGGAGGTCCAGAAGAGTAGGATTAAAGATGGGACAGGAACTAAGAAAGCTGAGTTACAGGGAAGGCTAGAAACCTTAAGACTTTAAAGATGGGACAGGAACTAAGAAAGCTGAGTTATAGGGAAGGATAGAAACCTTAAATCTGTCCACCTAAGAAGAAAGAAGTGTGAGGAGTGACCTGTCGAAACTTTTTCAGTTTTTAAACCACGCTGATGACGAGGACAGTGAACAAACCTTTCATGGATACAAGAATAGAAGAAAAAACAAGGATATAACATGAAAGTAATCAAGAAACTTTCAACACAAGATGTACAAAAGTGCTTTGAAGGTATGAGTGGTGGATGGCTAGCGTAAACTGGATGTGGAAGCGGTAACCGCTGGCCGTGCACAGAAATTTAAATAGAAATGTATGATGGAAGACAATGTTCAAATATGGGGCCCCACGAGTATAATACTCCCTCCCCGTACAGTGAAAAATAAAGTAATTACATATATAAGCCTGAGGACATGGGAGAATGAATATTACCCTCGTATTCCCTGCGTGTGGTAAAGGGGCTATAAAAGGGGGATGGAGAGAGGGCCCGGGAACCCTTCCCGTTTTCTTTTCTACATGAAGGAACACAAGAAGGAGTCGAGCGAAGAATGCTCAACCTCCTCAAAGACTCAGTTTGGGGTATTTGGTTCATGTGCGGATATAACCAGGATTAGAAGAGGGGAAAGATAAGAAGTATGTCTGAGGAGAAGAACCTGGATCTACTGTCCATGAGAGAAAATATGCGCAAGGGAAAGGAGGAAGAATGGTTGGCGAATGTCCAAAAGGTAAAAACTGTGGCTTTTGTAATGAAGAGAGCAAAGGAAGGGGTTGGCACTTTTGCTGAAGGAGGAGCTGTGACAATGTGTAAAAGAGCGAAGAAAACCAGGCCCCACTTCGATGCGTGTGCGAAAACAAATGGATTATGAGAGGTGAGTGACTGCTAGTGGTTATGAACCTGATAGTGAGAGGAGTAAGGAAGCAGACAGGCATGTCTTCTGAATGGAGCTGTGTGACTATGTCAGCAATTTTGATGCGAGGGATCAATCATGAGTTATGGGTTATGTGAATGCAAGATTGGATGATGTGGCAGTTTAGGGTGGCAGTTTAGGGTGGCAGTTTAGGGTATAATAAGGGGGGCATAGAGTTCCCAGGGTGAACGAAAATGGCGAGCAGCTTCTGGAATGGCGCGGGATAAAGGAATGATGATAAAAAGCAATGCATACGAGTTACGTGGATAAATGGGTCTCATGCTCAACTGACATTATTGGATTATGTACAAACTGATAGGTGTGATGAGGAGAGAGACACTTACGCATACAAGCATGCGAGTTGAAAGTGGTAGTTGGTAGGATGTCTTATCATTTCTCGGTGGAGGCGAGAATGAAAGTTTGAAAAGACTTTTAAAAGAGGATATGATATCAATGGGAAGAGAGTGGTGAAAGCGGATGACCTTGGAAAAGAGAACAGAGTGTGGGGAGATAACCGAGGATAACAGATGAAGAATGAAAAAAGGTGAAAGCAGACGAAACTGAGGAACTGTGTGAGGAATGGAAGGTGTTTAGGGAAGCAGTGCTTACATCTGTAGAAAACGCGTGGCATGCGGAAGGTGTGACGTGAGCATAAGAGAAAGAGTACTAAACCTAGGAATAAGGAAGTCTAGTGGATGATAAACTAACAAAAAGGGAAGTGTTGGAAAGTTATGTTCAGGGAAGTAGTGCGAGTGACTGGGAGGTGTACAAGAGGAAGGTGTACAAGAGGTCAAGAGACAGCTTCATGGGCTGAAAATAAGTACAAGTGAGTGATGGAGTGAGAGAATATAGGCAATCTAGGGGGCTGGGGGGCATAAAAGATGTTCTATAAGGAGATGAACAGTGTGCGAAGAACAAGAGCACAAAAGACAGCACCAGTGAGGGGGAGAAGAACAGATGAGGAAATGGTACGAGAAAGAGAAGAGGTGAAGAGGTGATGCGAGTATTTTAGGGACTGTTGAATGATGTGAGAAATGATCAAGATACATAAATTCCCTTGCTTCGTTGCTCTCTTTCTCTTCTGTAATATCATTTAAAGCGATGGATCTTATCGCTTCGTCCGTGGACCAATACGTTCTACACCTGTAGTTACATATCATCAGACTGCCAGCCCTCCACCACCACAACCACCATCGGCCAACACAAACACACAACAAAATGCCAACATAAACAGCCAACGAGGCAGCAGCGAACCTCGGGCAGGACTGGCCTCATGTGTTAACCATGCGACTAATTATCAATTATCAGTCATCATTTACGGAAGTACACAACTCTTAACATGAGTGTTAACCCGGCCATGGTATTTCAAAGTTCTCTCGTTAGGTTAGGTTATGACACACACATTTCATCCAAGTCATCTGCTTATCTGAATATACATATATACTGATGTTCGAAGTTATAACTCTAATTAATAACAATTACGGAAATTCTGTCCCCCTCACAATTCACAGCGCAAAACGGATTAATATGCAAATCATGATGTCATTTACATACGACTTTTAAGGAAATTCTACGAATTTTTACTTTGGTGACTTTGCAATACATGAGTTCTGACGCGTTTGTGGAATGTGTGCGTGCATGTGCTTGTATGTGTGCTTGCTGGTATGTATGTATGTAAGCACTTTATGTATGTATAAACATGTATATCCATATGTATGCTTTGTGTACGCAAAAACATGTATATCCATATGTATGCTTTGTATATGCATAAAGATGTATATCCATATGTATGCTTTGTGTATGCATAAAGATGTATATCAATATGTATGCTTTCTATATGTATGACGATGTATATCCATATGTATGCTTTCTGTTTGTATACAGATGTATATCCATATGTATGCTTTGTGTATGCATAAAGATGAGTATCCATATGTATGGTATGTGTATGAATAAAGATGTATATCCATATGTATGCTTTCTATATAAAGATGTACATGCATACGTATGCTTTTTGTATGTATACAGATGCTATGTGGCAATCTAATCCTCATGCTATGTGGTTATCCTAATCCTCATGCTATGTGGTTATCCTAATCCTCATGCTATGTAGCTATCCTAATCCTCATGCTATGTGGCTATCCTAATGCTATGTGGCTATCCTAATCCTCATGCTATGTGGCTATCCTAATCCTCATGCTATGTGGCTATCCTAATCCTCATGCTATGTGGTTATCCTAATCCTCATGCTATGTAGCTATCCTAATCCTCATGCTATGTAGCTATCCTAATCCTCATGCTATGTAGCTATCCTAATCCTCATGCTATGTAGCTATCCTAATCCTCATGCTATGTGGCTATCCTAATCCTCATGCTATGTGGCTATCCTAATCCTCATGCTATGTGGCTATCCTAATCCTCATGCTATGTAGCTATCCTAATCCTCATGCTATGTAGCTATCCTAATCCTCATGCTATGTGGCTATCCTAATCCTCATGCTATGTAGCTATCCTAATCCTCATGCTATGTAGCCATCCCAATCCTCATGCTATGTGGCTATCCTAATCCTCATGCTATGTGGCTATCAGTGTCATCATGTCATTAGGACGGCCTAGAAAAAAAAAAAAGTATTCAAATCAAAGGAAAATACAATACATTTCAAGAGCCACAGATGAACGAACTCGTCAGAAGGACGGACGAGCCAAAATGGCAATAGATATCAGGTTCACGTTTTCTGTTGGCCAGATCCAAACAACCTCTTTATTGCCTTTATTTTCTGGATTTTGATTAGAACGATGATTTAGGCCACAACCAACCAGAGGCATATGTATTAAACCCGACATATCCGTGAAGTGCTTCGCGTTGTCTTCGTTGTAAAACACGACATGACTGCCCGTCCACAACAACCCATATGTCTCTAATCTACGTCCACAGCAACTCATGTGTCTCTTATCTACGTCTTATCTACGTCCACAGTAACTCATATATCTCTTATATACGTCCACGTCAACCCATGTATCTCTTATCTACGTCCACGTCAACCCATATGTCTCTTATCTACCTCGACGTCAACCCATATGTCTCTTATCTACCTCCACGTCAACCCATATGTCTCTTATCTACCTCCACAGCAACCCATGTCTCTTATCTACGTCCAAGGCAAGCCATACATCTTATCTACGTCCACAGCAACATATATGTCTCTTATCTACCTCCACGTCAACCCATATGTCTCTTATCTACGTCCACGTCAACCCATGTCTCTTATCTACCTCCACAACAACCCATATATCTCTTATCTACCTCCATGTCAACTCATATATCTCTTATCTACCTCCACGTCAACCCATATGTCTCTTATCTACGTCCACGTCAACCCATGTCTCTTATCTACGTCCACGTCAACCCATATCTCTTATCTACGTCCACGTCAACCCATACATGTTATCCCCGTCCCCGGGAGCCCATACATCTTATCTAACCCGGATCCGTAAAAGTCTTCGTTCCCCCCTCACCCCTCACCATACCCCATTACCGTTATATCATCATCACGACCCATAAAATGGGGTTTTATCACGAGCCATAACGTTATCAGGAGGCATGACCCTTACCATCTCGAGGAGGAGGTGGAGGAGGAGGAGGTAGCCGGGGGAAAGCTCACGTGTTGATATCTGACGACCGACCTTAGCCATAGATAGATAGATAGATAGTACTTTTACAGCTGGCTGTAAAATATTACGCCCACAGCCAGCCTGCCTCCCTCCCTCCCTCAGCTAAGAGGCGCACGACACCCAGCACACCCCTGGCTGGTCGATCCACCACACCCTAGGTGGACGACACCCCTGGCTGGTCGATTCTGCACGTCCTAGGTGGACGACACCCAGCGCACCCAAGGTGGACGACACCCAGGCTGATCGATTCTGCACGTCCTAGGTGGACGACACCCAGCACATCCTAGGTGGACGACACCCAGGACATGCCCTAGCTGGTCGATACAGCACATCCTACGTGGACGACACCCAGCACATCCTAGGTGGATGATACTCAGCACATCCTAGCTGGACGACACCCAGCACACCCTAGCTGGACGACACCCAGCACATCCTAGCTGGGCGACACCCAGCACACCCTGGCTGGGTGGAGGTAATGGTGGCTGTGATGTTGGAGATGGCTGGTGGCGGTGGCTGGTGGAGAAAGCGGTTGGTGGTGGTGGTGGTGGTGGTTGTGTTGGAGGAGGAGATGATGGTGATTAGTGGTGGAGGAAGGGAAGAGCTAGGAGTAGCAGCAACTGATGGTGAAGAGGGAGACGTGAGATGTAGAAGAAAAAACATACGTAGAAAAGGAAATTAAAGCAAACACCAGGAAAGACGACATGTCTAAGTTCGATCACTGAAGGTGAACAAGTCAAGATTGCGAACCCCACGTCAATATCCACCTCACCGCGTCAAACCCCACGTCAATATCCGCCTCACTTCTAACACCCACTCTCCTCGCCAGGTCAACCCCATCTCAACGTTCACTCCACCAGGTCAACCCTCGTCTCAGCAGCCATCTCACCACATCAACTGCAATGTATTAACCCCACTTCAACACCCATCTCACCAAGTCAACCCTCATCTCTATACTTACTAAAAAAAAAAATCCACCTCATCACCTCAACCCCACTTCAACATTCACCTCACCACGTCAACACCCACCTCACCACATCAACATACACCTGCCTCACCACGTCGCCCCCACCACAATACACACTTCACCACATCAACCCCCACCTCAACAGTCACCTCACCACGTCAACACCCACACCTCACCACATCAACACTTATCTCACCGCGTCCTCCCCAGCACAATATCCACTTCACCACATTAAACCCCATCTAAATCATCACCCATTTCACCACGTCAACACCCTTCTTCCTGGCCGGTGTGTGTGTGTGTGTGTTTGTGTGTGTGTGTGTGTGTGTGTGTGTGTGTGTGTGTGTGTGGGTGGGAGAGAGAGAGAGAGAGAGAGAGAGAGAGAGAGAGAGAGAGAGAGAGAGAGAGAGAGAGAGAGAGAGAGAGAGAGAGAGAGAGACTGCTCCAGCACCTGCGATCATCGCACGTCTCTCACGGTGGCGAGAGATGACACGACCGCTATCTCGTGGTCGGAAGGGAGAGGGACGCAGCCCGTCGCGTTTGGCGTCACTCCCCCGCTTCCTGTGGCCACCGCTTCCTCCGGCCCTCGCTTCTTGCAGACCCACTGCCCTGCGTCCGCACGCTTCCTTGTGCTCCCGCTTCCTCTGTATCCCAGCTTCTTGAAGACCCGCTTCATGTGGACCCCCGCCTCTTACAGACCCGCTTCTTGTGGATCACGCCTCTTGTAGAACCCGCTTCTACAGTACACCGCTTCCCAAGACACAGCCGCTGGCGAGGCCTAAGTCAAAGTTCCGTCACACGACCTTCTGGTGTCACAAGCAGACTGTCTGTGACGTACAGGTATATGGGTATATACCACTACCATGGGTACAAATAAATGAGAAGAGGTGCCTACACACACACACACACACACACACACACACACACACACACACGTATAGTACTATTACCACCACTGAAATAAATCCAGTGCAACGGAGAGGGCTGAGGATGGAGCTAAACCCGCACGAAGCCCATGTTCCCAATGGCATCTCGCTATCTGTACTCCATGCGTGCACACACACACACACACACACACACACACACACACACACACGCCACGGTAGAGCCACTGGTGATGGCGCGACACAAGCGTCTCATCAGCTATGGTACACTTTTTAGGACGGAATAAAAAGGTAGATATCGTCGTGCCCATCTTTAAGAAAGGCGATAGAGAAGTAACGCTACATTAAAGTCCAGTCTCCCCAACCAGCATAACTTGCAAGACACTTGAGAAACTGAATCATAGAGTAGATGGAGGAGAACTTGACTGGCACAAGGTAGATAAAGTGGACACAACATGGCCTTAGAAAGTAGACATAACATGGCCTCAGAAGGGAAAGATCCTGCATGGCGGATCAACTTGACATCTACGTAGAGCGAGTGAGCAACATCCTCGAGGTATCTGCCCAAAAGGGGGCTCTGCGTTAACGGTCGCAAATAACGCGTAAATGCCTGGAGACCCGGACGTAAAAAACTGGGCTTTGAAATCTCCACGTAAACCTCTTTACGCAACAACCAAAGCCAAGAACAGGATCTTGTATTCCTGCATGAGATGTGAAGAATTCAACGCACTTCAGTGATATTCCTTTCCCTCTCACTCCCCTTCGGTGTCTGCCTATCAGACGACCCTTCAAGGATCTTCCCATCAGATAACCCCTTCAAGGTCTGCCTATCAGAAACCCTTCAAGGTCTGCCTATCAGACGACCCTTCAAGATCCGCCTATCGAGTCCGGATATCGTGCGACCATGGACGGGACTCTATCGTGACACACGGAAACTCCTCTAGACACACACACACACACACACAACAATAACAACAACAACAACAACAACAACCCCTCCACCTCCTCCTCCTCCACAACATGTACAACACCCCCACGTCCAGTATGGCCTTCGGGAAGTCCTACCAGCCATCGCGTGGCGTTGTCACGTCCTAGAGCAGGGTCCTATACTTCGGGAGGCCATCACAACCACTGTGGGAGGTGGACGTTCCCGTCGCATTCGCCAGGCGTCTTCCTCCACAGATGTGTGAGGAATGAGGACAGATCCTCACAGCTATCCTGTACCTCCCTTCCTCATAACGAGTGTTAGGGCCTCCTCCTCCTCCTCGCCCCTTGGGCCACCACACCCATGCCCCTCCTCACACTCACTTCTCCCAGTACGACACGTTGAACGGTGTGAATCCTGGATAAGGCCTTTGTCCTGCCCAGGTTCGACATGCAAAGGGTCCTTAATGCAAGGGCGGCACCTGCCTGTCCGCTGGGTCA
>NC_092229.1:46318930-46341430 GCF_036320965.1 Panulirus ornatus
CCTGGACTTGACCCCTAAAACTTAAGAGACCTGGACTTGACCCCTTAAACTTAAGAGACCTGGACTTGACCCCTAAAACTTAAGAGACCTGGACTTGACCCCTAAAACTTAAGAGACCTGGACTTGACCTTTAACCTTAGACCTGGACACGTACATAACATTAACAAAGACACACACACACACACACACACACAACGTAACCACGCACAAAATCACAAACATACTGACACATGTGATTGTGACTGTCAATCACATATTTACCAAATGGCGTCCTAGCTTCGTCTCTTCGATGTATATCAACTGACTGTTATATTCCTCTCTTGTGTCTCCCCTGATGATGTGATTATTACACGAAAGTGCACTTGGGAACTTTTCGTGTTTCATTTTCCCCGTGGACTCATAGGAATATCTTGATCACGCGCAAAATTGTGATCCTTTCCAATATATATATATATATATATATATATATATATATATATATATATATATATATATATATATATATATATATATATATATACTGGAATTCATACTGTTTCGTCTCCCCCTGCTTTAATTGTAAATGTATTTCATGATATTCCCAAAGCTGATCATTACATGGTATCGGAACGCGAATCATGGCCAGGTATGGGATCGCGTGGGGCTCCAGGGATACGTCAAATGAAACTTCAAAAATTCATTTACGCGTGCATGATGAATAATGAGCTTATTTACATATGTATTACAATGAGCTTTGGTGGAAATAGAGATGGTAATTACAAGAGGCGTAACAACCTCTCATCCAGATTGACCCATAGGGGTACATAGCAGTATATATATATATATATATATATATATATATATATATATATATATATATATATATATATATATATATATATATATGTATATATACGAATATAGTGCATATGAACGCGCACTTCCACATACCATACAAACCTCCAACGGCCAGGATCGAACCCGGGACCCATCTACATAGCAGGCGGGAGCACTACCGCTAAGGCTATGATCATAGTGAGGGAACTGAGACCTCTCTCTCTCTCTCTCTCTCTCTCTCTCTCTCTCTCTCTCTCCCGTAGTGGTCAACCCTCGAACTCTCCCCCTAACTCAAATGGCCCCTTTAAATGTTCAAATCAGCGCCGCGGGGGCACGGCCGCGCACCAGAGTACGAGGTTCACAACGCTGCCTGGGGGTGAGACAGGGACTTCCCCCCTCCTTAACTCTCTCACAGTCCCTTACCTGGTTTCCCGTGGGACATGATCTTATCTCATATACCTTCACCAGGTTTTCTGTGGGGACACGACACAAGAATCTTTCTCAATCAATATCCCTCACCTGGTTTTCTGTAGGACATGATCTTCACCATCCCTCACCTGGTTTTCTGTAGGACATAATCTTCAATATATCTCACCTGGTTTTCTGTAGGACATGATCTTCACCATCCCTCACCTGGTTTTCTGTAGGACATAATCTTCAATATATCTCACCTGGTTTTCTGTAGGACATGATCTTCACCATCCCTCACCTGGTTTTCTGTAGGACATAATCTTCAATATATCTCACCTGGTTTTCTGTAGGACATGATCTTCACCATCCCTCACCTGGTTTTCTGTAGGACATAATCTTCAATATATCTCACCTGGTTTTCTGTAGGACATGATCTTCACCATCCCTCACCTGGTTTTCTGTAGGACATAATCTTCAATATCCCTCACCTGGTTTTCTGTGGGACATAATCTTCACCATCCCTCACCTGGTTTTCTGTGGGACAAAATCTTCTCTAACATACCTCACTAGGTTTTCTGTGGGGACAAGACACAAGAATCTTTCTCAATCAATATCCCTCACCTGGTTTTCTGTTGGACATGATCGTCTGCGATAATACCTCATCCGGCTTGACCTAACTACATGGAGATGGGAACGCGGGTTATCATCTACTGTCACGTTCCGCTGATAACTTCCACATGTTTGCTTGCACGGTTTAAAGATGACGAGTCTGCAAAGAGGAGGAGGAGGAGGAGGAGGAGGAAGGGGAAGAAGAGGAAGGGGAAGAAGAGGAAGGGGAAGAAGAGGAGGAGGAAGAGGAGGAGGAGGAGGAGGAGGAGGAGGAGGAGGAGGAGGAGGAAGAGGAGGAAGGGGAAGAAGAGGAAGGGGAAGAAGAGGAAGGGGAAGAAGAGGAGGAGGAAGAGGAAGAGGTAGAGGAGGAGGAGGAGGAGGAGGAGGAGGAGGAGGAGGAGGAGGAGGAGGAGGAGGAAGAAGAGGAAGGGGAAGAAGAGGAAGGGGAAGAAGAGGAAGGGGAAGAAGAGGAAGGGGAAGAAGAGGAGGAGGAAGAGGAGGAGGAAGAGGAGGAGGAGGAGGAGGAGGAGGAGGAGGAGGAGGAGGAGGAGGAAGAAGAGGAAGGGGAAGAAGAGGAAGGGGAAGAAGAGGAGGAGGAAGAGGAGGAGGAAGAGGAGGAGGAGGAGGAGAAGAAAGAGGAGGAGGAGGAGGAGGAGGAGGAGACCTTGTTACATATATATGGTGCAGGTGTGTGACATCCGCCTCCCTCCAATGAGCACACCAGCTGCGTGCCACTCAGCTGGCCAAGCCACGCTGCTCTTTCCCCATCCCCCCTCTTACACCATCTGTTTAACGACGGACACCAACTGGATAAAGGTGGTCTTGTCTCTCCTGGTTACGTTGCGATAATACTCAGGTAGGGGAGAAAGGAGATGAAGTCCACCCACCCACCTCATCTCTTGTCTACGACTGTGATTCACAAAGCCTTATCTGGTCGGACCCTTATCTCTTGACCCCGAGAAGGGTTAGGTCAGAGGTCACGCCCTCATACCCAAGGGCAACACGGTCGTGGTCAGGGGGGAGTTCACATATACCTTTGCCTCCGTGCAATTTCAAAGTCCCCGATAACGACTTTCAGACACCAGCCAAATGCCGTCCTAGCTACGTCTCTTCGTTGCATATCAACTGACTGTTATATTTCTCTCTTGTGTCTCTCCCCTGAAGATGTGATTATGACACGAAAGTGCACTTGGGAACTTATCGTGTTTCATTTTTCCCCGTGGACTCACACGAATACCTTTCATACTATTCGCCATTTCCCGCGGTAGCGAGGTAGCGGTAAGAACAGAGCACTGGGCCTTTGAGGGAATATCCTCACCTGACCCCCTTCTCTGTTCCTTCTTTAGGAAAATAAAAAAAAAACGAGAGAGGGGAGGAATTCCAGCCACCTGCTCCCTCCCCTTTTAGTCGCCTTCTACGACACGCAGGGAATACGTGGGAAGTATTCTTTCTCCTTCAAGCTTAAAAACCAGGGATATATCAGTCTCATCCTTCAAGCTTAAAAACCAAGAGATATAATCTCATTCTTCAAGCTTAAAAACCAAGGATAAATCAAAGTCTCATCCTTCAAGCTTAAAAACCAAGAATGAAACACCGTCTCCCCCATTAAGCTCTATAAAAAACAAAACGGGAATAAGACAGTCATTCTCAAAAACCAAAGAAAGAAAAAACAAAAAACCCTACACTGAAAAACATTATCATACATCACGTCAGAACACAGACGTGGTGGCCTTGCCTGTGCGCCACACACTATGTTGCGATGACACAAGAACTTCGCTTCCCCTCCAATATCTTAATAGCCAGCGGGCTAAGACATAAGTCCCGCGGCTTGTTACCGGTGGCATCGAGACCGAGCCGTTAATTCCAACCCCTTCTCATAACTTACAAGCAACAACAAAAAAAGAGAGAGAGAGAGAAAAGGAAGGAAGAAGAATCACACTTAAACGGGGACGCAGTAGATCACCTTACATAAATATACACACGGTGGTATGTGGCAACTCTACAGAGTATTAGGGGAGACTATACAATATTTCTCCTTTTCAGTATATATATATATATATATATATATATATATATATATATATATATATATATATATATATATATATATTCATTTATTATACTTTGTCGCTGTCTCCCGCGTTAGCGAGGTAGCGCAAGGAAACAGACGAAAGAATGGCCCAACCCACCCACATACACATGTATATACATACACATCCACACACGCACATATACATACCTATATATCTCAACGTATACCTATATATACACACACAGACATATACATATATACACATGTACATAATTCACACTGTCTGCCCTTATTCATTCCCGTCGCCACCCCGCCACACACACACACACACACACACACACATATATATATATATATATATATATATATATATATATATATATATATATATATATATATATATATATATAATTTGTTTTGACGACCATCATTTTATATTTTACGATATCTAAAACATGAGTCTTTTATCCGTTCTCATTGACGTTCATATTTAAAAGAATTAGAAATATTTTGAAAGAAGTGAGAGTGAAATCAGGAATATTGGAACTCAATACGTCACTGACCTACGCAGACGTCATGATTGCGTCACTTCCTTCAAATGACCTCACACTGACCTCTAATACGAAGACACTAACTACCCCTTCAAGTACGACCTACGACCCTTCAGCACGACCTTACAAACCTTGAGCACGATCGTACGTACGTACGACCCTTACTGATAACGACCCGGCATCTGACCTGACCCTTAGGTCAAAGGTCACACCACGAGGACCAACAGTTCCGTGTCCTCGCGCTCAGGCAATTCGAGGTCAAATCCCCGTATCTTAAGTGTGCAGATAAGATACTCTAGTATCTTTAAGTCACTCCCTTAAGAAAGATATCTTTTCCCCATCTCATAAATTTCGGCGTTCGTCATCCGTACGGCGTCGGGTGCAAGGATCCAATCACACGCCATCTTTCACCTTAACCACCATCACTACCACCACCACCATCAATTGGCACCATATACCGAGAGAACCAGTACTCATGCCATTCCTGGAACACATGCTCTCTCTCTCTCTCTCTCTCTCTCTCTCTCTCTCTCTCTCTCTCTCTCTCTCTCTCTCTCTCTCTCTCTCTCTCCTTACGATCCCCCCAAAATACCACCTTCTCATAAATTCTGATAAAACATATTTTATTCTCCTCTGGAACCACTGAGGCAAGAAGTTACTTTGGAAAAAAAAAATATATATATATATCAAGTCTGGTCACGTCACGGAGTTTTAAAGTTGATTTACGAAAAAAAAAGAAAAGAAAAAGGAAATTACCCACAAACAGACTTACGATGTATGGGCTGCCGCTGGCCATACATACCACTATGAGATACGACTTTGTCTTGAGAATACATAATACACACCTAATAAATTATATACATTATACAATATATAAACCTTATGAAGTATATACACCTTATAGTTCGGCTTTCAGAAGGCTGCGAGGGTGGGAAAATACTGTAGTTCCCCCTACGTCTATCACTATTGGGGTCAACACACATTATATGATGTTAGGATCAATGGCTCTCGACGGATAATTGGTCATTAATCCAGACATAACTATACGAAAGTTTAAACATAATATGAACCGGATATACATGTCTGTTTTGAACGTGCGTACAGAAAACGAAATCTAATTTCCTTTGAAGGTGTGACTATTTTGTTATGCGCATTTTCTACTGACCATTTCTCACCGGTTCATTTGTCACTCAAAGATCATGCAATTTGGCACCTACATTAAAAAAACGCTCTATGACCACCGCTTTTTACCAATGAAGTCACTATTTTACCTGATGATGCGTTAAAGGTAAACTAATCACGTCATAAACAATAAACAAGGGATTAATTCTTCTGGACCAAGACGTCACAGATAATGTAATATAAACAGCCATATTTCTGAATGGCTCACGAACGCTACCTTCCTTCGACTGAACCTCCGGTGATGTTCCTGCGAAGCCGAAGTACAAATACTCACTTGGTTCCTCATTTGGTTCCTTACCAGACTGGTGTGATGATGAAGTTGAATCTCTCACCTGGAAAGAGAAAACTGGAATAGACACAGAAACAACAATTCTCATGACAATACATCATATATATATAGGGGATAGGGGAGAAAGAATACTTCCCACGTATTCCCTGCGTGTCGTATAAGGCGACTAAAAGGGGAGGGAGCGGGGGGCTGGAAATCCTCCCCTCTCTCTCTCTTTTTTTTTTTTTTTTTCAAAAGAAGGAACAGAGAAGAGGGCCAGGTGAGGATTATTCCCTCAAAGGCCCAGTCCTCTGTTCTTAACGCTACCTCGCTAATGCGGGAAATGGCGAATAGTTTGAAAGAAAGAGATATATATATATATATATATATATATATATATATATATATATATATATATATATATATATATATATATATATATATATATATATCTTAAACGAAATCTTGGTCGATTCCTGCAAATGATGTTTAATAGGATTAGAAAGTGTTTCGTAGCCATTTGCCAGAACTGATACCTTAACCTCTAGATAGACTATCGGGGCGAGAGAGAGAGAGAGAGAGAGAGAGAGAGAGAGAGAGAGAGAGAGAGAGAGAGAGAGAGACAGAGAGAGAGAGTGCGTGTGTGCGTGTGTGTGTGTGTGTGTGTGTGTGTGTGTGTGTGTGTGTGTGTGTGAGATTCTCCGGTCACGTGTGTGTGTGTGTTCTCAGGTGTACCATTACTGGCACAGGTCAGGTCAGGTGTGTGTGTGTGTGTGTGTGTGTTTACAGGTATACCATTACTGGCACAGGTCAGGTGTTAGCACAGGTCAGGTGTGTGTGTGTGTGTGTTCTCAGGTGTACCATTACTGGCACAGGTCACGTGTGCGTCCTTGGGTTGGCCATACTGGCACAGGTCGGCTGTGTGTGTGTGTGTGTGTGTGTGTGTGTGTGTGCACTCGGGGGCGACCCTATTTCTGGCACTAGCCGGCCTGTGTGGGGCTACGGTGCAGTCATTACTGACGTGGACGTGTTCATTGTGGGAAAAAACGTGACAAGTCTACGTTTTTTTTTTTTACCCCCACCAGAAACGTGATCCATCAACGTTTGTTTACGTGCTGACTATAGCTTAGCTCAGAGAGGTATCCTCTTGTCTCACTTACCATCTTAAAACATAAAGTCTAAGGTGTCTCACGTCTAAAATCACACATCTTCCTTACTCTTCTGATACCTGAGAACATGACACCTCGATCAACGTTCTTTTGAAACGTATACTTGAGAACGTTACTCGTCGATCAACGTTCTTTCCCCAGAACCACATGATCTTTGTTAACTCCTGCTCGTGCTAACGTTCACCAGCATCAGTGTGTGTGAATGACGACAAGCCACGTATTTCCCCCCCAAGCTCCACTCCTGCCTCGCCCTGTGGCAATGGACTTTTTAAGTTACAGTCTCTCTCTCTCTCTCTCTCTCTCTCTCTCTCTCTCTCTCTCTCTCTCTCTCTCTCTCTCTCTCACCATGATCCACAGTATCAGCTACCATTCTCTCGGCATCCTCCAGCCCTACCTACCATAACCTACGAGCACCTACTTACGAGTACCTGCTGACGAGCACCTACCTACGAGTGCCTACTTACACGAGTACCTACCATACCAAACGAGTACCTACTTACTTACGAGCACCTACTTACGAGTACCTACTTTTAGTCCTCCCTTTTAATAATAATTTCACTTTACTTCCCATGTTGCTTAAATCCTTTAATGTAAATGTTGCCTTCAGCAACAATAATACTATAGAGAATATCTTAATCAGGAATTCACCAGAAAATTCTCCTGGATGCATCTATAAAGTGCCATGTAGAAATTGTGATAAATTATATATTGGGCAGACTGGTATGGATCTTTCTGTTAAGACTTAAGCAACATAAATATAGTATAAGAACGGGACAATAATCAAATGCCTTGTTTAATCACGTTAAAAACTATGATCATTGCACTAACTGGAGTAATGCCATCTCACGAGAAATACCACTGAATCTTCTATTATTAAATACACAGAGAATTATAATCTTAATATTAATGATGATCTATACAAATTAGATAACTTTAATGTTGATAAAATATGTAAAATGATAAGTTTATGAACGCTCGTTGTCTGTCTTGGACAATCGCATGTTTACCAAATGGCGTCTTAGCTTCGTCTCTTCGATGTATATCAACTGACACATTTCCCTCTTGTGTCTCCCCTGATGATGTGATTATTACACGAAAGTGCACTTGGGAACTTATACAAGAAATTCGATACACATCATCTTTTTTTCTATCCTCCGAACAGCGTAGTAGATCCTCCAAACACCTGGCATTGTTGACAGACTCATAGAAAACGAGATAATGCGCGTCGACTGCCACCCTGGTATTTGCGATGACGTAACACCACTGGTGATGATTCAGTCAACTGCTCTAAATGCGACTAGTGGCACACGACACAGTACGTGCCTCTGACGCAGGCGCGATGCGTCATGGAACATCTCGTACAAATGTGTTCGTTCGTGGAGGATAAAGGAACGCTCTACTGGACGGTAAAGCTGTTGGAAAATATATTGAAGGGCATTGATAAAAACGGTTATTCACGTCTGGCTAACCACCTGATGTGGAGGAGAGCGTTCAACCTCCTGCTCCACCCCCCAGCTACAAGTGGAGACGGGGGACACTGTGGAGACGGGGTCACTGTGGAGACGGGGGACACTGTGGAGACGGGGGACACTGTGGAGACGGGGGACACTGTGGAGACGGGGGACACTGTGGAGACGTGGGACACTGTGGAGACGGGGGACACTGTGGAGACGGGGGACACTGTGGAGACGGGGGACACTGTGGAGACGGGGGACACTGTGGAGACGGGGGACACTGTGGAGACGTGGGACACTGTGGAGACGGGGGTCACTGTGGAGACGGGGGACACTGTGGAGACGGGGGACACTGTGGAGACGGGGGACACTGTGGAGACGGGGGTCACTGTGGAGACGGGGTCACTGTGGAGACGTGGGACACTGTGGAGACGGGGGTCACTGTGGAGACGGGGGACACTGTGGAGACGGGGGACACTGTGGAGACGTGGGACACTGTGGAGACGGGGGACACTGTGGAGACGGGGGACACTGTGGAGACGGGGGACACTGTGGAGACGTGGGACACTGTGGAGACGTGGGACACTGTGGAGACGTGGGACACTGTGGAGACGTGGGACACTGTGGAGACGGGGGACACTGTGGAGACGGGGGACACTAGATGTAGATGTGAGTCAGACGCAACTGTTGTTAAGACTGACGGAGAAGAAGAAGGTGATGATCTTGGACAGATAATTCTCTCTCTCTCTCTCTCTCTCTCTCTCTCTCTCTCTCTCTCTCTCTCTCTCTCTCTCTCTCTCTCTCTCTGTCCACCAGTAACCAGGAGAGAGAGAGAGAGAGAGGGCGCGCGCCATTTAAGACGTCCAGAAGCAGCTCTCTACTCAGCTGAACCTTTATTCTTTTTTTTAATAAAAGGTTCTTTCCCAAGGTGTTGCGTCTGAAACGCCTCCAACACAAGACTTGAAATGAAGGTAAAAATCAATGGAGCTTGCAAGAACATCAGGTGTGTGTGTGTGTGTGTGTGTGTGTGTGTGTGTGTGTGTGTGTGTGTGTGTGTTACATCATTATCTATAACTATCCATGTGTAAGTAGCTTTACTCCCCGAGAGATATACACGTTAATAGTCTATCAATGTTGAAAAAAAATGAACATTAAGCCACAAGGAACGTCAGGAGTTTATAGAGAAACGTCATATTCAACATTCACATGCCAACGGTGTGTTCACATTACCCAAAGCCCCGCCCGACCTGGGCTGGCTCTCTCTAGTGAGAGATCGGCGTTTGGGTGTGAGGAGGAATGTGGACACACATGGGTCACCTGTATCTGGTGTGCATATGTGTCACCTGTATCTAGTGTGCATATGTGTCACCTGTATCCTGTGTGCATGTGTCACCTGTATCTGGTGTATACATAGGTCACCTGTATCCTGTGTACACATGTGTCACCTGTATCTGCTGTATACATGGGTCACCTGTATCCTGTGTACACATGTGTCACCTGTATCTGGTGTGCATATGTGTCACCTGTATCTGGTGTATACATGTGTCACCTGTATCTGGTGTGCATATGTGTCACCTGTATCCTGTGTACACATGTGTCACCTGTATTTGGTGTGCATATGTGTCACCTGTATCCTGTGTACACATGTGTCACCTGTATCTGGTGTATACATGGGTCACCTGTATCTGGGTGTATACATGGGTCACCTGTATCTGGTGTACACATGTGTCACCTGTATCTAGTGTACACATGTGTCACCTGTATCTGGTGTACACATGTGTCACCTGTATCTGGTGTACACATGTGTCACCTGTATCTGGTGTACACATGTGTCACATGTATCTGGGTGTATACATGGGTCACCTGTATCTGGTGTACACATGTGTTACCTGTATCTGGTGTACACATGTGTCACCTGTATCTGGTGTACACATGTGTCACCTGTATCTGGTGTATACATGTGTCACCTGTATCTGGTGTATACATGTGTCACCTGTATCTGGTGTACACATGTGTCACCTGTATCTGGTGTATACATGGGTCACCTGTATCTAGTGTACACATGTGTCACCTGTATCCTGTGTACACATGTGTCACCTGTATCCTGTGTACACATGGGTCACCTGTATCTGGTGTACACGTGTCACCTGTATCTGGTGTACACATGTGTCACCTGTATCTGGTGTATACATGTGTCACCTGTATCTGGTGTATACATGTGTCACCTGTATCTGGTGTACACATGTGTCACCTGTATCTGGTGTATACATGGGTCACCTGTATCTAGTGTACACATGTGTCACCTGTATCCTGTGTACACATGTGTCACCTGTATCCTGTGTACACATGGGTCACCTGTATCTGGTGTACACATGTCACCTGTATCTTGCTGTAAACGGGAGCAGTCATCATCATCAAGTACGTGTTCACTGATCATGGAAAGAAGTGCTTTCACCCGTGGCTTCACGAAGGAGGGAAAAGATGAACCCCTTGTTTCTTCATCAGTCAGGAGGAGGAGGAAGAGGAGGAGGAGGAGGAGGAGGGGGAAGAGGAGGAGGAGGAGGAAGAGGGACATAGAAGCGGAAATGAAGGGAAATCAGGAATTAAGAGGGTAGAAGGGAAGAGGGAAGGAAGGGAAGTGGAAGAGCGAATATGGGCAAGAAGTGGAGGCGGATGAAACAAGGAAAACCGTAGGAAAGAATGAATGAGGAAGGCAAGAAGGAGGAGGAGGAGGAAGACGATGAGTGAAGGAGAGAATGGCACGGATGAACACAAGAAAAAAGCGAGGAGGAGGAGGAGGAGAATGAGGAAGAGCGTGAGGAAGAACAGGAGGAGACGAGGGAGAAACAAAACCCAAGAGAGAGGCAGCAGAGGACCTGGTCGGCAGCGGAGCATTTCGCTGACGACGACACTCAAGCCTCAACGTAGATGTGGTCAAGCGAAGATTAAAATGACCCTCAAGTTAGTTCGAGCTGGAGAGCGGGTTCCAAGATTAAGAATGACCCTTAGTTAGCTAGCTGGAGACCTTGTTACGACCTTAACAATGACCCTTAGTTAGCTAGTTAGAGAGCTGGTTCCAAGCTTAAGAATGACCCTTAGTTAGTTCTAGCTGGACACCTTGTTACGACCTTAACAATGACCCTTAGTTAGCTAGCTGGAGACCTTGTTACGACCTTAACAATGACCCTTAGTTAGCTAGTTAGAGAGCTGGTTCCAAGCTTAAGCATGACCCTTAGTTAGCCAGCTGGAGACCTTGTTACGACCTTAAGAATGACCCTTAGTTAGCTAGTTAGAGAGCTGGTTCCAAGCTTAAGAATGACCCTTAGTTAGTTCTAGCTGGAGGCCTTGTTACGACCTTACGAATGACCCTTAGTTAGTGCTAGCTGGAGGCCTTGTTACGACCTTACGAATGACCCTTAGTTAGCTAGTTGGAGACCTTGTTACGAGCTTAAGAATGACCCTTAGTTAGTTCTAGCTGGAGACCTTGTTACGACCTTAAGAATGACCCTTAGTTAGCTAGTTAGAGAGCTGGTTCCAAGCTTAAGAATGACCCTTAGTTAGTTCTAGCTGGAGACCTTGTTACGACCTTAAGAATGACCCTTAGTTAGCTAGTTAGAGAGCTGGTTCCAAGCTTAAGAATGACCCTTAGTTAGTGCTAGCTGGAGGCCTTGTTACGACCTTAACAATGACCCTTAGTTAGCTAGCTGGAGGCCTTGTTACGACCTTAAGAGTGACCCTTAGTTAGCTAGTTAGAGAGCTGGTTCCAAGCTTAAGAATGACCCTTAGTTAGTGTTAGCTGGAGGCCTTGTTACGACCTTAAGAATGACCCTTAGTTAGCTAGCTGGACACCTTGTTACGACCTTAACAATGACCCTTAGTTAGCTAGTTAGAGGGCTGGTTCTAAGCTTAAGAATGACCCTTAGTTAGCTAGCTGGAGGCCTTGTTACGACCTTAACAATGACCCTTAGTTGGCTAGTTAGAGGGCTGGTTCCAAGCTTAAGAATGACCCTTAGTTACCTAGTTGGAGACCTTGTTACGACCTCAAGAATGACCCTTAGTTAGCTAGTTAGAGAGTTGCTTTTAAGCTTAAGAATGACCCTTAGTTACCTAGTTGGAGACCTTGTTACGACCTTAAGAATGACCCTTAGTTAGCTAGTTAGAGAGCTGGTTCCAAGCTTAAGAATGACCCTTAGTTAGTTCTAGCTGGACACCTTGTTACGACCTTAAGAGTGACCCTTAGTTAGCTAGTTAGAGAGCTGGTTCCAAGCTTAAGAATGACCCTTAGTTAGTGCTAGCTGGACACCTTGTTACGACCTTAAGAGTGACCCTTAGTTAGCTAGTTAGAGGGCTAGTTCCAAGCTTAAGAATGACCCTTAGTTAGTGCTAGCTGGACACCTTGTTACGACCTTAAGAATGACCCTTAGTTAGCTAGATAGAAACCTTGTTCCGAGCACACGACTCACCTCTGGCCTTTATGATGATCCTGACCTGTACCTCTGAGCCATACAGCAACAACAACAACAACAACAAACAAAAACAACAACAATAACAACACTGCTCCTGAGATGGGAGGCCCCTCACGTGTGTTAATCTCCCCCTCCCCCCTCCACCGCACGGCACAAACGGGTAAAAATAAAACAAAAAAATTATGTACTAAACCCGGAGTTAGTGAACGGAGGGCATTATTTGACGACGTGAAGGTTGTACAGAGGCGAAGGCTTTTTTAAAAAAAAACCTGCGCCTGGCCTGGCTGGTCATTGGTCAAGAGGTCAGGTACAGGGGACAGGGGCCCAAAACCTCCCCCAGCTTGTGGTCGAAACTTATGTCAGTTTTATTTCCAATTTTGGCCTCGCTGTAACGCCCACTGTCCTGTAACGTCTACTGTTCTGTAACGCCCACTGTCCTGTAACGTCTACTGTTCTGTAACGTCCACTGTTCTGTAACGTCCACTGTCCTATAACGTCTACTGTCCTGTAACGCATACTGTCCTGTAACGCCCACTGTCCTGTAACGCATACTGTCCTGTAACGCCCACTGTCCTGTAACGCTCACTGTCCTGTAACGCCTACTGTCCTGTAACACCCACCGTCCTCTAACGCCCACACTCCTGCAACGCCCACTGTCCTATAACGCCCACTGTCCTGTAACGCTCACTGTCCTGTAACGCCTACTGTCCTGTAACACCCACTGTCCTGTAACGCTCACTGTCCTGTAACGCCCACTGTCCTGTAACGCTCACTGTCCTGTAACGCCCACTGTCCTGTAACGCTCACTGTCCTGTAACGCTCACTGTCCTGTAACGCCTACTGTCCTGTAACACCCACCGTCCTCTAACGCCCACACTCCTGCAACGCCCACTGTCCTATAACGCCCACTGTCCTGTAACGTCCACCGTCCTGTAACGCCCACTGTCCTGTAATGCCCACTGTCCTGTAACGCCCACTGTCCTGTAACGCCCACTGTCCTGTAACGCCCACTGTCCTGTAACGCCCACTGTCCTGTAATGCCCACTGTCCTGTAACGCCCACTGTCCTGTAACGCCCACTGTCCTGTAACGCCCACTGTCCTGTAACGCCCACTGTCCTGTAACGCCCACTGCCCTGTTACAGGCATGACGGGATCTCTTGGTGACCAGCTGTAGACGAACATGTTCAGTGTGTGTTCAATGCCACGCTGAATGCTGTTCAATTACCCCACCACCACCAATTACAGAGGAAACCAGAGACGCTTTGCCTGTAACCCTGAGGACATGTAACACAGCCTTGAAGGAATAAGAGAAAGAAGTATAATAGAAGACGAGAAAGATGTATATAATATTATTACTCGTGTGCTTAGAAGCAAAAAACAAAAAAAAAAAAAAATTAGAAAAACCAATGGCAGATGTCACTCAAAGCCATATCTATGGGAAGGCGAGAGAGAGAGAGAGAGAGAGAGAGAGAGAGAGAGAGAGAGAGAGAGAGAGAGAGAGAGAGAGAGAGAGAGAGAGAGAGAGAGAGAGAGAGAGAGCCTGCGACGTGATCTCTCGTTAGAAAACAGACAGGGCTGGGCGCGCGGGTGGAGGGGGGGACTCACACCTCATTCATACCTCTCGCTCGTGTGGTGTTCTCCACTCCACTCCACTCCCCTCCACTCCACTCCCTCCCCTCCACTCCACTTCCCTCCCGCCCTGCCTGCCTGCCCGGTACGGGTACACTCCCGTGGCCGCCAGTTCTCTGGCCGTTGCAGTAAGACTTAGCCACTCCTCTGGTTCTCTGGTTCTGGGTGTTTCCCGGCCTCGCTCCTATCTCACTGAGGAAGACAGAGAGCTTCTCTTTCTGTCTTACGGGATATTCATATGTGTGTGTGTGTGTGTGTGTGTGTGTGTGTCTTAAGTGTGTGTGTGTGTGTGTGTGTCTTAAGTGTGTGTGTGTGTGTGTGTGTGTGTGTGTGTGTGTGTGTGTGTGTGTGTGTGTGTGTGTGTTAAGTGTGTGTATGTACCCTTTTCAGTATCATGTTCGATTGACCCCCAGGGAATACCTGAATCTCTCTCTCTCTCTCTCTCTCTCTCTCTCTCTCTCTCTCTCTCTCTCTCTCTCTCTCTCTCTCTCTCTCTCGTTCTAAGTCAGCGTGGGCAAGCACCCCGCCAAGAGAGCAGCTAAATCCCTTGCCCATATCTATTTGTAGAGTGGAAAATAATAATAACAATAATAATAATAAAAAAAAAGAAGCTGTCATACCGTAATGGTCAGGTTGGCCGCCAGCCACTGCCTGATCATCCGGCCCTGGCAACCACCCGCTCATCCGGCACCCCAAGCAACCACCCGCTCATCCGGCCCCCCTAACCAACCACCCGCTCATCCGGCACCCCCTAGCAACCGGCATGGTGAAGTGAGTGAGGCTGATGAAGCGGGCATGACTGATGAGGCTGGGGATGGCTGGTGAAGCGGTCATGACGTCTGAAGTGGGCATAATTCCGCCACATGAGGACATCAGTCCCTCTCATGTAGCCAAGAATCTCAACCCATGATCCCCCCGGCGCACATGATGAAGTGCACGAGCGTGTGTTGACCAACCACGCTGCTCTCACAACAACACCAGACACCTACCATCCACAACACACGCACTGGTGCCGCACCTACCAACCAACCAACCAACCTACCTACCAACCTACCTACCTACATACCTACTTACCTACCTACCTACCAACCTATCTACCTACCTACCTACCTACCTACCTACTTACCTACCTACCTACCTACCAACCTATCTACCTACCTATCTACCTACCTATCTACCTACCTACCAACCTATCTACCTACCTACCTACCTACCTACCTATCTACCTACCTACCTACCTACCTACCAACCTACCTACCTACCAACCTACCTACCTACCAACCTACATATCTACCTACATATCAACCAACCTACCTACCTACCTACCTACAAACCTACCTACCTACAAAACTTACCTACCTACCTACCTACCTACCTACCTATCTATCTACCTACCTACCTACCTACCTACCTACCTACCTACATACCTACCTATCTACCTACCTACCTACCTACCTACCTACATATCAACCTACCTACCAACCTACCTACCTATCTACCAACCTATCTACCTACCTACCTACCTACCAACCTACCTCCCTACCAACCTACATATCTACCTACATATCAACCAACCTACCTACCTACCTACCTACAAACCTACCTACCTACAAAACTTGCCTACCTACCCAATCTACCTACCTACCTACCTACCTACCTATCTACCAACCTACCTATAAACCTACCTACCTACCAACCTACCTACAAACCTACCTACCTACCTACCTACCTACCTACCTACCAACCTACCTACCTACATACCTACCTACCTACCAACCTACCTACCTACCTACCTACAAACCTACCTACCTACCTACCAACCAAGCAACCAACCTACCTACAAACCTACCTACCTACCAATCAACCAACTAACCTACCTACCTATCTACCAACCAACCTACCTACGTACCTATCAACCAACCAACCAACCATCCTACCAAACAACTAACCAACTCACCAACCAAACTATCAACCACCCTACCAGTCAACCAACCAACACCCCTCCCTCCCCCTTGTCAGACACATGGGTGCTGGCTGCTAACGTAACATCTGCCCCCTTCGGTGCCACCACCAGCAACTACAACAGGTGTCACGCACTGTCACCTCTGCGTGGCACTGTGTGGCACCGTGCCAGGTGGTACAGCGAGGGAGGAGGATGGTGGTGTGCCGCGGTCTCATACTCCCCTCCTTCCCCAACCATGGCCATGTAGTGTTGGATGTCTAGCCTTCTGTGATCATTACTAATGTTACGATCTCCCCTTTGTGATCTAAGACATTTATCTTAAAGCCTCCCTCGCTGCGTCTGAGACTCAGTATACATACATACATATATATATATATATATATATATATATATATATATATATATATATATATATATATATATATATACACAGATAGTGTGACCCAATTAGAAATGGGAAGATGGAGTGGAAAAAGTAACATGCAACAGAGCGTAAAGTTTCCACGGGATCAAGTGAACTGGAACGTTGTGGTATACAGGGGGCGACGTGGTATCAGCAGACTGAACCAGGGCATATGAAACGGTCAGGGGAAACCAAGCCTTGGCAAGGTTAATAAGGCTATTCTTGGCGCTGTCTTGCTTACATGGTAAATAGCGAACAAGTATAATACATGAATATAATAATACCACGAGGAAACATGATACATGATATGTTCCAGGTGCACCTTCGTGCGATTACATCAAAAAGGGGAGATACAAGAATGGAATTCAGAAAAGTCAGTAATATAAGAAAGGCGGAGCTAAAACGCCGTTGCCCACGGCAAAGCTATACAGACCTTCACTACCTATCATGTTGCAATTCTTTGTGCATTCGGTAAGGGAAGATTCAGTCATATTTCTTTTGATCAGGGAGTTATAAATGATTTAGCCCTAATCCAATCACTACCATGGTCATAATTCTGAACACGATTAAATAAAGCAATTGAATCTTGTCCTGTTCTTACACAATATATATGTTGCTTAAGTCTAACACAGAGATCCTTACCAGTTTGCCCAATATAAAACGTATTACAGCTTTTACATGGTATTCTGTAAAGGCAACCCGCAGAATTTTCTGGCGAGTTGAAGATCATACCTAAACCATATTCTGTTACATGGTAAGATATTCCTTAGTAATTTTATTTTAATAAATCCATATGTAAATCATCTAATATTGGTAAAACAGGGCTTCCGAGCCCCGTGTCAAACTTCTGGGCATAATATTCTCCATTAAACTGAAATACACAAGTCCTTTACCCACACTTTTATCAGTTCAAGAAACATAGAATTTGAAAAAGGTAAATCAAGATTATCCAAGACATCCACAAGATATTTTAAGAGGCCATCAATTCGAACTTTTGTAAACAAAGACGTCACATCAAAGGCTCACTAGTTTCAAATCTAAATCGCCTTGGAAATGACCAAACTTGTTAACTAAATCTAAACTGCTCAAGATACGAGATTTTGATATCTTATCAAGTAGTGGACTTAATAAAGAAACTAACCATTCTGATAACTTATCAGTGACTGAGCCCTCTGAATGATGAATAATGAATGAATGATGGATGATGAATAATGACAAGCTGATGATGTTCAATATTTCCAAGTGTGTCATTCCCAGCTAACAAATTCGACCGCCAGCCTACCCGCGTCTACGGCAGCATTCAACTACCCGGCGCATCATAACACTAGGCGCAACAGGTTCACGCTTCCAGTCATCAACGATTTTACACGTAAGATTATTCTCATTGAAGAGGTTTTGGCCGATCTTGGTGCGTGCGCGCGCCCGGCACTTGGTAGAAGAGATGGCAATGGACGGGAGACTTGGCAAAGACAAGGGGGGATTGGATCATACCAGAAAACATTCCTGACTCATGTCAGGTTTGGGAGAGTGATCTCAAGCCACAAGATAAACAAAAGAGGAACGATTATAGAGGGTTGAAAAGAAAGAAAAAAAACGAAGAAGGCTTTTAAGCTGCCTCATCAGGTCAGTGATCGCTAACTGTATCAACGTCATAATCGCTATTTGTAACAAATGAACGTCACGTTTCTCATAATGTTTCGCGTCCCAAGCCTGCTCATGCTTTAATGAAGTCTTCAGACACAAAAAAAAAAAAAAAATGCTGCATAGGGAAACGGGTCCATCTGCAGACGTGCGCGCGTGGATCAGACACAGCGAAGCTTCCAACACAAACAAGAAAATAAAACGAACGTTTATTCGTTGAAAGTTCCGACGTATGGTAGGGGCATCCGACTGGCTGGCCTCTCGTTCTCGATGACTGCCACTGAATCCAACACATAGACACACACACACACACACACACACACACACACACACACACACACACACACACACACAGGAGCAAACTGGACCATGCCTCACACAGGAACACCTTCTGCCAATCCTCACCATCTTCAACTCAGCTGACGTATCACACCGAAGATAGAATGACCTTACGACTTATCATCTGTAAGACCGGGAGGTGAAGGGGGTCCGAGGACGCTGAACCTTACGTTCTTAACGTAATTACAATACCGTACGTATGGGAGATAGCACCACAAGGTGATTTCATTCTGACAAGATCAAAAAAAAAAAAAATCTTGTTTGGTATGTGTTGGTTGACACAGAGGGGTGTCCTTGGGGCTGACGCAGACTGTGGGTTGTCTGTCTGCAGCTGACATGACAGAAGGAAGGTGCCTGAGGCTGACACAGACGGTGAGAGTCTGTCTGCGGCTGACGCAGACAGAGGAAGTTTGTATGGGGCCAAGACAAAGGGTATCTGGGGCTGACGGAGACAGAGGGAGTCTGTCTGCGGCTGACACATACAAAGGGCGTCTGTCTGGGGCTGACACAGACAGTGGGAGTTTGTCTGAGGGTGACACAGACAGAGGGTGTCTGGCGTTAAGATGGACAGACAGTGTGTCTAGTACCATCCATCCAACTCCCGTCAACTCTACGCAACCCTAACACATTACCAATGTCCATTCCTGTCACCTGATACTGTCCATTTCTGATGAAAGCAAATAATGAATACTTTCCTCTATGCTTCCCTCGCATTTTCTCACACGTCTGACCCACGCCATCACGCCCACAAGAAGTCTAACATCAACACTGTCTCGTGAAATCTTTTCAGTTCTCTCTCAATAAATCATTTACTCGCGTTCCTCGCTCCCTAAACCCGTCCCTCTATAACTCTACCTAGGTATGACTACCATCATTTCATCGGTATAATTAGCTAGCACATGACCCTTCATTGTGGGCTCTCAACACAAGCCAGGAGGGTGAATGAAAAACCAAAATGGCAGGGGTGTGGAGCACGTAAGGAAATGATACACAGCCTCCCCTGTGGCTGACAGTTTTGGTGAGACAGAAAGTAAGAGGACCAGGGGCCGTATGTAGAAAACTTCTTAGAATGCTCAAGTATGCTTAACCCCATAGAATTTTACTTAACTTTAAGAATTTTGCTAAGCATGTTTTTGAAAGCTGCCCTACTCTTAAATATTTGCTTACCAGACGACAAATATTTTGACCCAAACTGCATTTCATACTTCTTAAATCTTATGCTTAAGTTTTGCTAAGCATCGTGCTTAGTCCTTTTCTGTGTGGCACTTAAGTCACTTGCTCAGCTAAGCATAAAAATAAGCAGAAATCTAAGAATTTTTCTGCATACGGCCCCAGATGTCCTGACACGAAGGGTGTGTGTGTGTGTGCATGAGATGGTTCCCCCTGGCCATCACTTCGACACCCCTGGGGCAGGAGGGGTTGTTGCACTTCACCCTGGGGGACGGCTGCTGTCTACAACGATCGTAACGTCGTGCTCAAAGGCTTGAATGTTTGTTTGTTCGTAGTGAGTGCCTAGAGATGAATGGTGTATCTATAGGTTCTATTACTCTCTCTCTCTCTCTCTCTCTCTCTCTCTCTCTCTCTCTCTCTCTCTCTCTCTCTCTCGCGTCTTGCACTTCTCCCTGTCATCCTGCATCTCTTAATTAACAAACAAACAAAAAAAATAATAATACGTTCAGGGCGGCGAGGCATCGCATTCAACAAATTATATTCTTGGGTAGATGACGTCTCTCTCACTATTGTGTTAAGCGACACACACACACACACCCATCCTTTAAAAAGCGAGAGAGAGAGAGAGAGAGAGAGAGAGAGAGAGAGAGAGAGAGAGAGAGAGAGAGAGAGAGAGAGAGAGAGAGAGAGAACTATTTCTACGAAGACATGTGACGCTAGGGGTGTGTGGGGTAGGAGGAGGAAGGAGTGAGCGTCTTACTGGTGTACATATTCACAACCCGACGGTGCACACACCACCGACCCTCGCGGCACATAAAGTAACTGAAGACAGCGCGAGAGATTCTTATGGACGGGGGGGGTTGGGTTGGCAAGCCCCCGAGAACACTCGTCTCAACCCGTGGCTGCTGCAGTAGTAATCAAGTACGCACAAAAGGAGGGGGTCGGGGGTCGGTCTGTCTTGGCCCTTAAAACTCGCAGTTCTCAGTCCGTTTTCTGTGGCTGTTGGGCGACACTTAAAGAGGGGCCAGACTTAAACGAGACGTCGTAGCTCGTGCCAAATCATCAAAATCAACGCTTACCACACCAACAATGATATATTGGGAGAGTCAGTGGTGTATATATGTGTGTCCCTAACCACCAGTAAGCTGTTAGAATGCTACTATCATTTAACAGACCAAAATTCCACTCTGGTCCACGCTCACTTCTTCTAACTTGTTGAAAAGAGGACCTTTTTTTCCCTCGTCCATCCACGCTCACTTCTACCTAATCTATCCACTTTAACCCTTGATCCACACTCACTTGTGGCTAGTCTATAACCCTACATCGATCGCTTCCAAGCCGGTCCGTCCACCACATGTAGAGTGTGGCACATGCCTTTGAATCTCAATGGACGGTAAAAGGTAGCATGTCTCACAAAAACACAGCGTTCTGACGCCAGCATTACTTCGTCATACGTACAGTCACGCATCTAAAGGCCTGGCGCATAAATTACCCTGCCATTAACCCCACAACCACCACCACTACACCACCACCACAGACTGTGTGGTTCCAGCTGTCTGTGCGAAACCGAACCGATGTTCACCATCGACCACAGTTTCCTACCACAGACATTAGTGACGACGTAGGTAAACTGGGAATTATAATACGTTACGAATATGTCGTTGTTACAAAACCCATAGCGTTACCATCGCTTCTTTCCTTGCCCGGTTATCAAAACAAATAACTCAATGAGCTATATGAAATAAGCAAAGAATAACACGCCATGTTAGTTCAGTGCCATCTGATAAGCAAGTGGAGTAGGTATACAAGTAAAGCATGGCGGAGTGGGTATACATGTAAAGCAAGGAGAGTAGGTATACAAGTAAAGCAAGGGAGGGTAGGTAGACATGTATAGCACGGAGATTAGGTATACAAGTAAAGCAAGGGAGAGTGGGTATACATGTAAAGCAAGGAGAGTAGGTATACACGTAAAGGAGTGGGTATACAAGTAAAGCAAGGGGGAGTAGGTATACATGTAAAGCAAGGGGAGTAGGTATGCATGTAAAGCAAGGAGAGTAGGTATACATGTAAAGCAAGGAGAGCAGGTATACAAGTAAAGCAAGGGGGAGTGGGTATACAAGTAAAGCAAGGGGGAGTGGGTATACATGTATGTATAATAACAATACTGTAATATATAATAACCGTGTAGCGCTACGACATTTATTAAGCTCAATTCGAAAAAAAAACGATAAAATAAAAAAATACCTTTGTAGCGGTCAAATGCGAAACGAGAACATTTCACACGACCGTTATGCAAAATGAAACGACTTGAGGCCTTAATTTCCTGTATCAGTTGACTGTGGGAGGGGGGGAAAAAAAAAAAAAAAGGAAAAAAAAAGGGTTGTCAATGCATCGGA
>NC_092229.1:46346430-46348930 GCF_036320965.1 Panulirus ornatus
TCCTTTGGGACAACCAGTGGCTTACCCTATTCGACCTAGACCTGATGGTCGAACCAGAGAATTCGCCCAGTTCACAACACTGCAGGTAATGGCTCTTGCCCCGATGGCTCCCCACAGAGTCTTCCCTCACCGGGGAGGTGATTGGTGGAGTGGACCAATCACAAGTATCGTACTTGTGATATTTCTTGAGTCGTAGGAGGTCTTTCACTATAGGAGCGTTTTCCACCTTCACCAGGGCGTTAACACTTGCCTTTTATTTTCTAATACGTTGGAGGCTCCAGTCACGGACCAAAGTCCACATCAAGGCCGGGCCTAAATTGGAACAGAGAAAGGATCATAAAAGGGAAAAGACGAAGCAAGGAAAAGTATTTACGAATTTTGGAGGTGAAAAACCCGTCATTCAAAATACACCAGGTCATATTTACTGGGAAAGATATGAGATGGTAGAGAGTTCCAAAGCTTCGACGTGTAGGGAAAGAAATAGTTATCAAAACGGCCCACCCTTGAGTTGCCGATGGCCACACAGTAATCATGAGACGCCGTAGTTTCCCAAGTATTACGTGGGCTAGCTAGTAGTGGGGGCACGCAAGCGGCCAGCTCTCGGTCGCAAAAGAAGAAAGTAATATCTACAAAAGAGGGAAAGTGAACCAACATCGCAGCGCAAGGCAAGCCGGTCTCAAAGTCTTGAAGTTAAAGTGGGAGAGTTTATAAGTTGGACCGCTCTTGAGTCATCTCTGTCAAATAAGGATGCAGGAGCTAGTTCTCCATACAAAGACGAATCCATCCTTTGTAAAAACGGAGCAACTGTTCAGAAGAAAAGAAATTCTGACATCTAAAAAAAAAAAAAAAGGACTATCAGTTTCATAGAGGCAGACTTAGCTATTTCCGTAATGTGAGGTTTCCAAGAAAGAGAGGATTATACAGTAATACCAAATATATTGATTGAGTCAGAAGGCGGAATTGCAGAACCGTCAAAGGAGAGAGGAAAGTTGAGGAATTTTCGATTGAGAGATGAGCAGAAACTGGGTCTTGGAGGCATCAAACTATGAAATTCAAGACGTCTACGGATATGGGAGTTGAGGAGAGATTCAGAGACTTTGGAAACAGCTGATGTCACAGCAACAGGACGACAGTTTAGAGGGGTTAGAAAGATTATTCTTCTTAGGGATGGGACTTACCAACGCATGCTTACATGAAGAAGAAAAAAGTTCTGGTTCTTTAAAAAGAAGTGGAATAGACGAGCAAGCACAGGCGCAACTTCAGAGGCACAGTCTTTATGTACACGGGGATGGTTGCCATCAGGACCATAAGCCTTCCTTGTGTCCAGAGACCAAATCGTTTTTTCGGACAGTCCGAAAAGGGATTAAGGAGAGGGACACAGGATTAGTAAAAGGAGCATCAGGGGGTGAAGGAATGTTAGAGTCTTTTAAAGTGGAGTTAGAGGAGAAACAGGAACCCAAGAAAGTTGCTCAGTCTACGGGAGAGACAGCTACAGTAGCGTCAGAATGGAAATGTGAAGGAAAGGTAGAGCGACAGAAGTTCTTAGAGACGCCCTTAGCTAAAGAACAGAAAGACCTGTTAGTGGATGACGAGGAGAGATTATCCCACTTCTTTTGAATAAAGGAACGCTTCGCCTAATGAATAACGTGCTTGCAACGATTACGGTCTGTGATAATTGTTGAATGGGAGTCGAAGGAAGGAGAGTTTTCCAAGCCCGATATGTCTGATCCCCTTGCCTGAATGGTCTTAGAACAGGAACGGTTGAACCATGAACTGGAAGATGAGGTCGTCTTGGAGGAAGAGGGGATAAATGCTTTCATTCCACCAACAATAACCTCTGCTATGCGCTTGGCGGAGACTCAAGCATCACCACATAACAAACAGTATGTTTACGCTCAGAAGAGGCTGCTGGAGGAGGAGATGCCGTTAACATAGATGACCCATTTAGGGGCGAGACTGTGTAGTTACGGTGGGATGGACCAGAGTCGAAAACAGATTCAGTATAGTGTTTGCTGATGATACGGCACTGAAGGCAGATTCGAATGAGAGACTGCTGAAGTTGGTGAATGAGTGTGGAAAAGTGTGTGTGTGTGAAAGTAGGAAGTTGAAGGTAAATGTGAATAAAAGCAAACATCTCAGGTTCGCAGGGTTGAGGGTTAGGTTGTTGGGGTTAGGTTAGTTGGGGGTTAGGTTAGTTGGGGGTAAGAGTACAACTGGAGAAAACTTGGAGGAAATGACTAAGAATTGGACATGGCATCGAATGGAACTATGGAAGCGGGAGTGAGCCATAAGGTGGGGGAGGGGGCGAACGTTCTGGAAGCGATGAAGAATGTGTGAGAATGAGTGATGGAAGATTGACAGAGAGGGTCCGAGGTGGAGGGAACGAGGAGAGCGATCGAAGCCTCAACATGCAGGAGGGTGACCGGCGCCCAAAAGAGAGACTGACGGGAACGATGTGGTATACAGGGGTCGACGTGCTGTCAGTGGACTGAACCAAGGT
>NC_092229.1:46351430-46386430 GCF_036320965.1 Panulirus ornatus
CTGAGTGTTATATTTCTCTCTTGTGTCTCCCCTGATGATGTGATTATTACACGAAAGTGCACTTGGGAACTTATCGTGTTTCATTTTCCCCGTGGACTCATAGGAATATATATATATATATATATATATATATATATATATATATATATATATATATATATATATATATATATATATATATATATATATATATTGGAAAGGATCACAATTTTGCGCGTGATCAAGTATATTCCTATGAGTCCACGGGGAAAATGAAACACGATAAGTTCCCAAGTGCACTTGTTGCAAGATTCCATACGAATGACGGGGACAAATGACTCGTCGACTGGTGGGTTTTGAGGATGAGGCGGACGTCAAATAGCAATGGCGACGATGCGTTAATCTCTCACCATCGTTGAGTACAACGGCCGTGTGTTACTACGGCATCGTTGAGCACAACGGCCGTGTGTTACTACGGCATCGTTGAGCACAACGGCCGTGTGTTACTACGGCATCGTTGAGCACAACGGCCGTGTGTTACTACGGCATCGTTGAGCACAACGGCCGTGTGTTACTACGGCATCGTTGAGCACAACGGCCGTGTGTTACTACGGCATCTTACATCTCTCGTATCTCTTACTCCAGGGGTAGGGAGGAGACAGTTTCACTCCACAGTGAAGAAGACATTATTTTCCATATTCCTCTTCTTATCACCTTTATGGTGATTTTCCTTCTGAGAATCAATTCCACAGAGCCTTTTCTTCCCCCTTCTGGCCGACTGACTTGAAACATGGTGGGCATATGTACACCCGGGTACAAAAGTCCTTTCCCCTCCCCACCAGCCACGGGGGCATATGTACACCCGGGTACAAAAGTCCTTTCCCCTCCCCACCAGCCACGGGATATGTACACCCGGGTACAAAAGTCCTTTCCCCTCCCCACCAGCCACGGAGGCATATGTACACCCGGGTACAAAAGTCCTTTCCCCTCCCCACCTGCCACAACGTCATTGCGAATCGTCTGAGGTTCGATCGACGGAGCAGGTCAGACAAGTACCTGGATGCCAACCCCGCCAACAGATGTCGCAACGCTCGGTGTGTATGGCGGGGGTCAGGAAGCTGAAGGTGTGTGTGTGTGTGTGTGTGTGTGTGTGTGTGTGTGTGTGTGTGTGTGTGTGTGTGTGTGTGTGTGTCGTAACTTTAAGCTGATCCGGCGAAGTAAGTAGTTCCCCCCCAAAGTCGGTCCTTCCCGAGGAAACGGGGTCGTGGAGACATATATTCGGCTTGCGCGCGCGCGCGCACATACACAGCGCCCCGCGCCCCCTTCATCTAGCGCACCGTGTCTTGCAAGCGGTCATCGAGACTTGGCTTGGCATTTAAGCGGGGGTGGCGCACGCTAACACCTCTCCGTCGCTGGGGGAGATGTTGTTACCACACCAACCGCGGCGCTGGATGGGTAAAAAAAAATTTTCCTTCCTCCAGTAAAACTGCTTCATTACCCTTTGGAGACGGCGGGTCACCACCTGAGATGTTCCGTGGCAAATCAGCGTCGTTAGCCAGCGCTAACCCGCGTCCCTCCCTCACCGGGATGTTCACAGCGTGGCTCTGGCGATCATCAGCCCCCTATGAGCCACGAGGGTGACCTTGGTACAAGAGGGGTTATAAGCGGGACAGGTCACCCATGAGGTCAGGCGACCGGGAAGTCGTGAGCTACCCTTTTTTTTTTGACCGTCTGGTGGACGGTGAGTGACCCCTCCCCCCGTCACACCAGACGGAGGGAGCAGGAGAGTGGGCCTGTCTGTCTTTACATGTTGCTGTGGTCATCATTACGATCCCGTCTTGTCCAGCGATCACCTCCGGTCGTGTTCCCTGGTGGTCGTGTTCCTTGGCGGTCGTGTTCCCTGACGGTCGTGTTCCCTGACGGTCGTGTTCCCTGGTGGTCGTGTTCCCTGACGGTCGTGTTCCCTGGTGGTCGTGTTCCCTGGCGGTCGTGCATTCGTGTTCCCTAGTGGTCGTGTTCCCTGGTGGTCGTGTTCCCTGGCGGTCGTGTTCCCTGGCGGTCGTGCAGTCGTGTTCCCTAGTGGTCGTGTTCCTTGGCGGTCGTGTTCCCTGACGGTCGTGTTCCCTGGCGGTCGTGTTCCCTGGCGGTCGTGCAGTCGTGTTCCCTAGTGGTCGTGTTCCCTGGTGGTCGTGTTCCCTGGCGATCGTGCAGTCGTGTTCCCTGGTGGTTCAGGTGGTTCAGTTCTGCGTACCAAGGCAGGCACTTCAGGGATACTCCGTCTCTCCTCCATGCGTCATCCGTGCGTCGTCCGTCTGTCCGTCATCCGTCCGTCCGTCATCCAGACGTCGTACGTCGTCCGTTATCCCAATAAGGTCTCGCGATAATAAGTCTGACCTAACGTGTAAAGGTCAGGTCAAGCGTAGTTAACCACAGGTCAAGCGTAGTTAACCACAGGTCAAGCGTAGTTAACCACAGGTCAAGCGTAGTTAACCACAGATCAAGCGTAGTTAACTACAGGACAAGCGTAGTTAACCACAGGTCAAGCTTAAGTTAACTACAGGTCAAGCGTAGTTAACCACAGGTCAAACGTAGTTAACCACAGGTCAAGCTTAAGTTAACTACAGGTCAAGCGTAATTAACCACATCCTTTCAACCAGTGGTTTTTCCTCCTCCCCTTTAACAGCTCAGTGTTATCTCACCAGACCCTACCATATATAAACCCCCGCTCCTCACACAACCTCACTGGTGACCCGCGGGGGCAACCTCGTAACTGGGGACGTCTAACCCCACCCCACAACGAACACAACACCTTCGTCTACATGCAACTTAGAAGAAAAAAAATTATTACACGTACTTTCGATATATTATCTTTTTTTTCTACCTTCTTCCCCCGTCAACTTAAAAATGTTACACGTGCTTTTGATACATTATCTTTTTTCTACCTTTTTCCCCAGACAACTTCAAAATATTACACGTACTTTTGATATATCATCTTTTTTTCTACTTTTCCCCAGTCAACTTCAAAATATTACACGTACTTTCGATATATTATCTTTTTTCTACCTTTTTCCTCCCGTCTACATACAACTTTAAAAACAAAATACACGTACGGGAATGGATGAAGGCAGCAAGTAGGAACATGTACATGTGTATATATGTCTATGTCTGTGTATGTATATGCATGTATACGCAGAAATGTACATGTATGTATACGTGCGTGTATGGGCGTTTATGTATATACATGTGTATATACATAGATAGATAAATAGCGAGGTCGTGTGAGCGTGTGAGGATAGCGAGATGACACAGTGGTGAGCATTTTCATAAGTGTGTTACGCGACGAGAAGAGACAAGAGGAAAATAAGAATATCTTTGAGTGAAACGTTTTTTTTTTTTCACGTGACACAAACGTTCATTCATTCATTCATTGATCTATCTATTCATCTATGTCTACATTTTGTTGATGATGTCCGCGTGTCGCTGATGACAGTCAGCGTGACAACCATACCTGGGAGGTGTTGATGTAGGCCCTGGAAGGCGTCCACCACAGACGTCAGCCCATAGAAACCAGTTCCAGACGTTTGGCTACAGGTGGGGCTGGCGGGGCGGGGCGAGGTGAGACGGGGCGAGGCGGGGCAAGGGCTAGAATCAGACGTCTGTCCCTCCCAAAGAGCTAGGTTAGACGTCCACCAACCCAGGGACACAAGACACCCAAGTCCAAGGAGCTAGGACAGAACACCACTACCCCAGCTAGCTGCTGAGGTCAGCGGTGTGGAACTGCTGGAGTCTTGGGAACGTACTGGTCAGACGATCACACGAATTACCATCGTTAAAGGGACAGCCCTCGCGTCTAATTACACACCCTCGTTCCCCCTTAATGATACGGATGGGGGGGGGGGGGGGGCTATATAAACAACACTCTCCGTGACAGTCGAGGAAAATAATGTATTACCAATACACTGACACCAGTCTATGATACGCTGACACCAGTCTATGATACACTGACACCAGTCTATGATACGCCGACACCAGTTTATGATACACTGACACCAGTTTATGATACGCTGACACCAGTCTATGATACACTGACACCAGTTTATGATACACTGACACCAGTTTATGATACACTGACACCAGTTTATGATACGCCGACACCAGTTTATGATACACTGACACCAGTCTACGATACACTGACACCAGTTTATGATACGCCGACACCAGTCTATGATACGCTGACACCAGTCTACGATACACTGACACCAGTTTACGACCTGTTCAAGCGTAGGGCACTTTCAAAACAACACGAGTGACTCAAACGCGAACAGTTCACGCGTCACTGTAACACACGCGCGGTTTCTTTCTTCGCGCGCGTCGCGATAACGTCTCCGTCAGTACACGCACGACGTCCACGTCAACAACACAAGGGCGCTGACCTGTGTGCAACGCAAGGGAGTGGAAAACAGAACGGGGATCTGTTAGACACTCGTGTGAAGAGCGAGTCAAGAGCAGCGCGCGGGTTTCGAGCACGAGAGTCAGAGTCGAGCGGGAGTCGGCCCACAGGACCCGGTTACCACCAGAGACGTCCCGATACTGAAGGTGGCGTTACCCAGGAGGGAGGGTGGGGTGGGGGCGGCTGGCTGGCCGGGGCCCTCCTCCCCGACGGTGGTGGTGGTGGGGGATGGGGGGGGCGGGGTGAAGGAGGGAGGGAGGGAAGCAGGCAGGGCCCCGTGGGTGGGTGTGAGGGTTCAGAGGGAGGGAGGGAGGTAGTGGCTGGGGGAGGGGAGGCGCTGAGGGATTGGCTGGGCAAGGGTAGGGTGATGTGGGGTGGGGGGATGATTTCGGGGGGAGGGGGGTGCGCCTCTTGGCTGGGTGGTGGTTGGTGGAACACTATGATGGGGAGGAGGGATGGCAGTGGAGCGGGGAGGGAGGGAGGGGAAGGGAGTAGAGAAAGGGAGGGGAAGGGAGTAGAGAAAGGGAGGGAGGGATGGAGGGGGAGGGAGTGAGAAGGGAGGGGAGGGAGTAGAGAAAGGGATGGGAGGAGGGAGGAGAGAGGGAGGGAGGGAGGGGGAGGGAGTAAAGAAAGGTAGGGAGGAGGGAGGGGAAGGGAGGAGAGAAAGGTAGGGAGGGAGGGGGAAGGGAGCAGAGAAAGGGAGGGAGGGAGGGGAAGGAAGGGAGGGAGGGAGGGTAAGGGAGGAGAGAAAGGTAGGGAGGGAGGGGAAGGAAGGGAGGGAGGGAGGGAAAGGGAGGAGAGAAAGGTAGGGAGGGAGGGGATGGGAGGAGAGAAAGGGAGGGAGGGAGGGGGAAGGGAGCAGAGAAAGGGAGGGAGGGAGGGAGGGGAAGGGAGTAGAGAAAGGGAGGGAGTAGAGAAAGGGAGGGAGGGAGGGGAAGCGAGTAAAGAAAGGGAGGGATGGAGGGGAAGGGAGCAGAGAAAGGGAGGGAGGAGAGAAAGGGAGGGAGGGAGGGAGACGTGTTAAGGGAGGTTTAAACGAGTGTCCCGTCAATGTGAACGAACATCGCTAATGTCTAACGAAGAAACTTAACACTGAACCTTCAGCGACGCACCTCGGGGGGCATAAGAACACATCCACCGCGTTCAGACGCTTCGCTAGGTGGTCGTGTCCACAACACACACACACACACACATACACACACACACTCACACTCACACACACACACACACACACACACACACACACTCCCTCTCCAGCGACGACCGACCAGACCCACGTCATCTTCACGTCTAGCGCCACCTCGTCTCCTGATGTCTGAAGACTGAAGTCTCGTCTCGTCACTCTCTCTCTCTCTCTCTCTCTCTCTCTCTCTCTCTCTCTCTCTCTCTCTCTCTCTCTCTCTCCCCTCTGTGAAGCGTTGTGAGGTACCAAAAGCAAAAGAAAAACGTGTTTTTTGATGATTAACAAAAAACGAATGAATAAAAAAAAAAAACGTGACGTGACACCCGCTACTCTGGGTTGATGAGCCAGACAGAGAGAGGTCGGGGTCTGGGATGGGTTCGAATCCTGTGTGTGTGTGAATCGGCCTACACTCAACGCATTGGGGTCTGGTCGATAAACTGGTCACCTGGCTTCGGCTGCTGTGTGTGTGTGTGTGTGTGTGTGTGTGTGTGTGTGTGTGTGTGTGTGTGTGTGCTGGAGGAAAGACATGGTACATATTTACCCGGCTAAGGGAAGGGTCAACACGAGCGCAACACTCTGTCAGTAACACACAAACAGTAATCACAGCATCCCGTTTTCTTTGGGTGATGCCAGAGACGCGATATCAAAATAACCGCCAAACACTCTCACTTCATCTGCTCTTTATGTAACTTTTTATATGAATCTCATATATATATATATATATATATATATATATATATATATATATATATTTATATATTATATATATATATATATATATATATATATATATATATATATATATATATATATATTCTTTCTTTCAAACTATTCGCCATTTCCAGCATTAGCGAGGTAGCGTTAAGAACAGAGGACTGGGCCTCACCTGGCCCCCTTCTCTGTTCCTTCTTTTGGAAAAATTAAAAAAAATAGAGAGGGGGAGGATTTCCAGCCCCCCGCTCCCTCCCCTTTTAGTCGCCTTCTACGACACGCAGGGAATACGTGGGAAGTATCCTTTCTCCCCTATCCCCAGGGATATATATATATATATATATATATATATTATTATCCTTTGTCGCTGTCTCCCGCTTAGCGAGGTAGCGCAAGGAAACAGACGAAAGAAATGGCCCAACCCACCCACATACACATGTATATACATACACGTCCACACACGCAAATATACATACCTATACATCTCAACGTATACATATACATACACACACAGACATATATATATACACGTTGGAAAGGATCACAATTTTGCATGTGATCAAGATATTCCTATGAGTCCACGGAGAAAGTGAAACACGAAAAGTTCCCAAGTGCACTTTCGTGTCTCCCCTGATGATGTGAGTATTACACGAAAGTGCACTTGGGAACTTTTCGTGTTTCATTTTCCCCGTGGACTCATAGGAATATATATGCACATGTACATAATATATATATATATATATATATATATATATATATATATATATATATATATATTTTTTTTTTTTTTTTTTTTTTTTTATACTTTGTCGCTGTCTCCCGCGTTTGCGAGGTAGCGCAAGGAAACAGACGAAAGAAATGGCCCAACCCCCCCCATACACATGTACATACACACGTCCACACACACAAATATACATACCTACACAGCTTTCCATGGTTTACCCCGGACGCTTCACATGCCTTGATTCAATCCACTGACAGCACGTCAACCCCTGTATACCACATCGCTCCAATTCACTCTATTCCTTGCCCTCCTTTCACCCTCCTGCATGTTCAGGCCCCGATCACACAAAATCTTTTTCACTCCATCTTTCCACCTCCAATTTGGTCTCCCTCTTCTCCTCGTTCCCTCCACCTCCGACACATATATCCTCTTGGTCAATCTTTCCTCACTCATTCTCTCCATGTGCCCAAACCATTTTAAAACACCCTCTTCTGCTCTCTCAACCACGCTCTTTTTATTTCCACACATCTCTCTTACCCTTACGTTACTTACTCGATCAAACCACCTCACACCACACATTATCCTCAAACATCTCATTTCCAGCACATCCATCCTCCTGCGCACAACTCTATCCATAGCCCACGCCTCGCAACCATACAACATTGTTGGAACTACTATTCCTTCAAACATACCCATTTTTGCTTTCCGGGATAATGTTCTCGACTTCCACACATTTTTCAAGGCTCCCAAAATTTTCGCCCCCTCCCCCACCCTATGATCCACTTCCGCTTCCATGGTTCCATCCGCTGACAGATCCACTCCCAGATATCTAAAACACTTCACTTCCTCCAGTTTTTCACCATTCAAACTCACCTCCCAATTGACTTGACCCTCAACCCTACTGTACCTAATAACCTTGCTCTTATTCACATTTACTCTTAACTTTCTTCTTCCACACACTTTACCAAACTCCGTCACCAGCTTCTGCAGTTTCTCACATGAATCCGCCACCAGCGCTGTATCATCAGCGAACAACAACTGACTCACTTCCCAAGCTCTCTCATCCCCAACAGACTTCATACTTGCCCCTCTTTCCAAGACTCTTGCATTTACCTCCCTAACAACCCCATCCATAAACAAATTAAACAACCATGGAGACATCACACACCCCTGCCGCAAACCTACATTCACTGAGAACCAATCACTTTCCTCTCTTCCTACACGTACACATGCCTTACATCCTCGATAAAAACTTTTCACTGCTTCTAACAACTTTCCTCCCACACCATATATTCTTAATACCTTCCACAGAGCATCTCTATCAACTCTATCATATGCCTTCTCCAGATCCATAAATGCTACATACAAATCCATTTGCTTTTCTAAGTATTTCTCACATACATTCTTCAAAGCAAACACCTGATCCACACATCCTCTACCACTTCTGAAACCACACTGCTCTTCCCCAATCTGATGCTCTGTACATGCCTTCACCCTCTCAATCAATACCCTCCCATATAATTTACCAGGAATACTCAACAAACTTATACCTCTGTAATTTGAGCACTCACTCTTATCCCCTTTGCCTTTGTATATATATATATATATATATATATATATATATATATATATATATATATATATATATATATATATATATATAAAGACGTGTTAGAAGATAGTATTCAGGATTTATAATGGTATATAATTCACCTGTTCATTGTACGGTCATGTACATACTATAAACTATATTACCCTTCTATATCACACGACACATTCTCGCCAAAAACCTGGCAACATTAATCTGCACATGATGACGACATAGGGATCTCTCTAAGGTGTATATATCATGGAATCTCGACCATCCATTTTGCACAGGGGCGGCTGGAAATATAGCCACGGAAGCATTTCTCGAATGCTGATTACCGTGGAAAAAAAAAAATACGTTGTGGGAGTTGACAAATGTGGAAGAGAGGGGATGGGGGGATCGTGTCTCTCTCTCTCTCTCTCTCTCTCTCTCTCTCTCTCTCTCTCTCTCTCTCTCTCTCTCTCTCTCTCCCTCTTGGAGAGAGGTCTCGGGAGGGAGTGTGGTGTGGGACAAGAAAGAAAGTTAGGGAAAGATATGGAATGGTGGAGGATAGATAACACGTCTGCGTGTGTTGGTGTGTGTGTGTGTGTGTGTGTGTTGTGTGTTGTGTGTTGTGTGTGTGTGTGTGTGTGTGTGTCTGTGTGCGTTGGGCATGGGGGGGGGCGTCGGCTTCACCCAAGCGCACCGTTGTATCGGGTAAACGGAACGAGCTTCACGTAGCTAAAGAAGAAGACGCACGATTATCACACGTTTCCGATACAATTCTAATCCGGTGACGCGTAGTGTGCCGGCGAGAGAGATGTTCGAGCTTCAGCCATCAAATACTTATTTATCTTTAATTTTTGTTGTATACAAAGTTAATCAGATCATGAGGACATGGTCTTCAACAACACACACCCCCCCACACCCAACGCACACACGCACACCCTCCTGGGATACACACACACACACACCCCACACACACACACACACACACACACACACCACACACACACACCCTCTTGGTATACACACACACACACCCCTCCACACACACACACACACACACACACACACACACACACACACACACACCCTCTTGAAATACACATACACACACACACACACACCCTCCCGCCATCTTGGTATCTCGGGCTGGGTCATGACCTGCAAAAAGACCAAGTGACGTCTTTGGAAGGGGATGACGTCAAGAGGTCGCTCACTCCCGAGCCAGAAGGAGGGCACCCGCAAGTTATGGTCATTATGGAAAATGGGAGGAGGAGGAGGAAAAGATACACGAGGTATGGAAAATGGGAGGAGGAGGAGGAGGAGGAGGAGGAGGAGGAGGAGGAGGCGACGAAGATACACGAGGTCTTGTGGGAGCTGCTGTAAATCCGGTCACAGCATTGTTATGGTTAGGTTAGGTCGCTGACCCAACTGAGATATGCAGATAAATACAGACCCACGAACGGCAAAGTCTGGCAGATTTGTTGCTGTCAACGCCTCTTCGGCCTCTCAAAAAGCGATTTAAACTTATTTTAACTGCTGATGTGTCTTCCCCTCCCTCACCCTTTCTTCTTTTTTTTTTTTTCAATAGCGTTATAATAGCGGAAGATAGGCCAAAAACTGATGGTAGGAAGAGACTTGAGAAGGTGCACAATTCCAAAGTCTGGCGGTGTGAGGAAAGAAATAGAGAGAGAGAGAGAGAGAGAGAGAGAGAGAGAGAGAGAGAGAGAGAGAGAGAGAGAGAGAGAGAGAGAGAGAGGTGCATCGCAAAGGCCCACCCTCAGTTGCCCACGGCCACAGGACGAGCCACCAATGTTAATTCGTAAACACCCAATTCTATATCTTCGAAACACCTTCTCCAGCTGCTCTGGGGTAATGACGAAGACCACAACACGTTCCTCACTCTGTTACATGGCTCTTTGGACTTCGACGACGGATTGGCTGATCAGTTTGGCTTTTTTTTTTGGCCTCTCAACTGCCACGGGTCATTATCGCCGTCAACGTGAATATAAATACACCAACCTAAAGTTTTGAACATTATTAGATGTTACAAAGATGAACCTGAGATCATAGTACACTCTCGTTATGCGAAAACACCTGACGCTCGAATGACTTTGATTATTGCTGTTCACTGAGTGCTAACGGATCATCGTGGTGGTAACCTAAATCCACTGGCAATTATGAGCTAAGTTGACACTTCTAATGCGATCAATTTGAATGACTAACACACACAGGAGGGGAGGGGAGCGCTGATAAGCCAACATTTAACTCAGTCTTCGACTCTTCAAAAAATGGCCGAGAGACAGAAAGCATTCTCGCTCACAACTTTAACAACAGTTTCTTGTTTCATAATGTCTTGCTGTATTCTTTGCTGATGGTTGGGGGGAGGGGTAGGGAGGTATCCCGTGCATGCCTTTCACCCTCCTGCATGTTCGGGTCACGATTTACTCAAATCTTTTTTCACTCATGGAGAGAGAGAGAGAGAGAGAGAGAGAGAGAGAGAGAGAGAGAGAGAGAGAGAGAGAGAGAGAGAGAGAGAGAGAGAGAGAGAGGAAACAAAGATGATGTGAAGCAAAATATTCAGCAAAACGTGAATAGCAATGTTAATATACGCTAACAGAAAATGATATACACACACACACACACACACACACACACACACACACACACACACACACACACACATATATATATATATATATATATATATATATATATATATATATATATATATATATATTCCTATGAGTCCACGGGGAAAATGAAACACGATAAGTTCCCAAGTGCACTTTCGTGTAATAATCACATCATCAGGGGAGACACAAGAGAGAAATATGGTCTTGGACAATCGCATGTTTACCAAATGGTGTGGGAGTATGGCGGCCAAGTACCGGCCAGGCTCCACCAGGGAGGGTATGGCGGCCAAGTACCGGCCAGGCTCCGCCAGGGAGAGTATGGCGGCCAAGTACCGGCCAGCCTCCACCAGTGTGCAAGGGTATGGCGGCCAAGTACCGACCAGGCTCCACGGGGGTGGCCAAGTACCGGCCAGGCTCCACCAGTGTGGAAGGGTATGGCGGCCAAGTACCGGCCAGGCTCCACGGGGGCGGCCAAGTACCGACCAGGCTCCACGGGGGCGGCCAAGTACCGGCCAGGCTCCGCCAGCGGATCAAGACACCAGACAACCCCACGTAAAATAAAGCCCCGGGAGGCGAGGGCGGCGTGTACAGCTGTCACACGCAGCACCAAAAATACTCCCGAGATGTTAAATGTCTCTGTTGTAGTGAGGTGGCTCCCGGCCTGCCTCCTGGGTGTTGTGTTGCAGGCTACGATGCTCTTACAGGCTCCCGGCCTGCCTCCTGGGTGTTGTGTTGCAGGCTACGATGCCCTTACAGGCTCCCGGCCTGCCTCCTGGGTGTTGTGTTGCAGGCTACGATGCTCTTACAGGCTCCCGGCCTGCCTCCTGGGTGTTGTGTTGCAGGCTACGATGCTCTTACAGGCTCCCGGCCTGCCTCCTGGGTGTTGTGTTGCAAGCTACGATGCTCTTACAGGCTCCCGGCCTGCCTCCTGGGTGTTGTGTTGCAGGCTACGATGCTCTTACAGGCTCCCGGCCTGCCTCCTGGGTGTTGTGGTGCAGGCTACGATGCTCTTACAGGCTCCCAAGCAATACATTCCCCCCTCCCACCTCCCCACCCCTAATTCTGGATATGGAAGATAGAGTAATAAAATGCCATTTACGTAACACGTATCATTATTCAAATACATGTAAACCTATACCCGAAAAATTTATACGAACGTCATACACGAATGATATTCATAATTCGTAATACTCAGTCCGAAGTGTACGTGGTGTGTGTGTGTGTGTGTGTGTGTGTGTGTGTGTGTGTGTGTGTGTGTGTGTGTGTGTGTGAGTGTGTGTGTGTGTGAGTGTGTGTGTGTGTGTGTGTGTGTGTGTGTGTGTGTGTGTGTGTGTGTACATATACGCAAGACTGGTGAGGTATCTTGTTTAATGATACAAAATATACAGGGAGGGGGGTTAAATATTTTCATACATACACCTATTTCGTAAATAGGCCAGATAAGCCACCTTCTTCAAAGCGGTCTGCACAAAGCTGTGTATGTCTTGGCTCCGACGGAGGGAAGGAACGCTCACACAAAAACTCCGTTGAGTGGGAGTCTAGGCCCCGCTACATGCCAGAGGTGTATGGCACCACCTGCCTTGCTATACTGCGGAGGGGCACCACCTGACACCACTGCTATATGCCTGTGCCTGTGTATAGCACCACCTGCCTTGCTATACTGTGGAGGGCACCACCTGACACCCCTGCTATATGCCTGTGCCTGTGTATAGCACCACCTGCCCTGCTATAATGTGGAGGGCACCACCTGACACCACTGCTATATGCCTGTGGCTGTGTATAGCACCACCTGCCCTGCTATAATGTGGAGGGCACCACCTGACACCACTGCTATATGCCTGTGCCTGTGTATAGCACCACCTGCCCTGCTATACTGTGGAGGGCACCACCTGACACCACTGCTATATGCCTGTGGGCTGTGTATAGCACCACCTGCCCTGCTATACTGTGGAGGGCACCACCTGACACCACTGCTATATGCCTGTGCCTGTGTATAGCACCACCTGCCCTGCTATACTGTGGAGGGCACCACCTGACACCACTGCTATATGCCTGTGGGCTGTGTATAGCACCACCTGCCCTGCTATACTGTGGAGGGCACCACCTGACACCACTGCTATATGCCTGTGCCTGTGTATAGCACCACCTGCCCTGCTATACTGTGGAGGGCACCACCTGACACCACTGCTATATGCCTGTGCCTGTGTATAGCACCACCTGCCCTGCTATACTGTGGAGGGCACCACCTGACACCACTGCTATATGCCTGTGCCTGTGTATAGCACCACCTGCCCTGCTATAATGTGGAGGGCACCACCTGACACCACTGCTATATGCCTGTGGGCTGTGTATAGCACCACCTGCCCTGCTATACTGTGGAGGGCACCACCTGACACCACTGCTATATGCCTGTGCCTGTGTATAGCACCACCTGCCCTGCTATAATGTGGAGGGCACCACCTGACACCACTGCTATATGCCTGTGCCTGTGTATAGCACCACCTGCCCTGCTATAATGTGGAGGGCACCACCTGACACCACTGCTATATGCCTGTGGGCTGTGTATAGCACCACCTGCCCTGCTATACTGTGGAGGGCACCACCTGACACCACTGCTATATGCCTGTGGCTGTGTATGGCACCACCTGCCCTGCTATACTGTGGAGGGCACCACCTGACACCACTGCTATATGCCTGTGCCTGTGTATAGCACCACCTGCCCTGCTATACTGTGGAGGGCACCACCTGACACCACTGCTATATGCCTGTGCCTGTGTATAGCACCACCTGCCCTGCTATACTGTGGAGGGCACCACCTGACACCACTGCTATATGCCTGTGCCTGTGTATAGCACCACCTGCCCTGCTATACTGTGGAGGGCACCACCTGACACCACTGCTATATGCCAGTGGCTGTGTGGCACCACCTGCCCTGCTATACTGTGGAGGGCACCACCTGACACCACTGCTATATGCCTGTGCCTGTGTATAGCACCACCTGCCCTGCTATACTGTGGAGGGCACCACCTGACACCACTGCTATATGCCTGTGCCTGTGTATAGCACCACCTGCCCTGCTATACTGTGGAGGGCACCACCTGACACCACTGCTATATGCCTGTGGGCTGTGTATAGCACCACCTGCCCTGCTATACTGTGGAGGGCACCACCTGACACCACTGCTATATGCCTGTGGCTGTGTATAGCACCACCTGCCCTGCTATAATGTGGAGGGCACCACCTGACACCACTGCTATATGCCTGTGGCTGTGTATAGCACCACCTGCCCTGCTATAATGTGGAGGGCACCACCTGACACCACTGCTATATGCCTGTGGCTGTGTATAGCACCACCTGCCCTGCTATACTGTGGAGGGCACCACCTGACACCACTGCTATATGCCAGTGGCTGTGTATAGCACCACCTGCCCTGCTATACTGTGGAGGGCACCACCTGACACCACTGCTATATGCCTGTGCCTGTGTATAGCACCACCTGCCCTGCTATAATGTGAAGGGCACCACCTGACACCACTGCTATATGCCTGTGGCTGTGTATAGCACCACCTGCCCTGCTATACTGCGGAGGGCACCACCTGACACCACTGCTATATGCCAGTGGCTGTGTATGGCACCACCTGCCCTGCTATACTGTGGAGGGCACCACCTGACACCACTGCTATATGCCTGTGCCTGTGTATAGCACCACCTGCCTTGCTATAATGTGGAGGGCACCACCTGACACCACTGCTATATGCCTGTGCCTGTGTATAGCACCACCTGCCCTGCTATAATGTGGAGGGCACCACCTGACACCACTGCTATATGCCTGTGCCTGTGTATAGCACCACCTGCCCTGCTATAATGTGGAGGGCACCACCTGATACCACTGCTATATGCCAATGGCTGTGTATAGCACCACCTGCCTTGCTATACTGTGGAGGGCACCACCTGACACCACTCCTATATGCCAGAGGTGTATAGCACCACCTGCTTGCTATACTGTGAGGGAGGGGGGGAATCTTCACCACCTGACACTGCTACTATGTGCCAGCAGTGTAGAGCATCACCTGCCTGCTGTTCTATATTCGTGAAAGAATTGGAATAACTTCGGCATCGTATATCGAGAACATCCCTTCGAAACCCACGAAAATATGTCACTACGACGAATAGAATATAACAAAGCTTAAAGCTGTTACGCTTAGACAGTGTAGAGTCGATAGCGGTTACACTTAAAAACTGCCCTGGGTTTAAATTGTAAACTTGATCCCCTTGCCCTTCGCCACAATGCTGGCTCACTTCCCTCCTTCTACAGGCATTACTTTGGTTTCTGCTCCCGAGGGCTGGCTGCTTGTGTGCCCCCCACCACCACGAGCGAGACCATGCATTATTACTCGGCAAGCCGCTGCGTCACATGATTAATGTGTGGCCGTTGGCAGCTCAAGAGTAGGCCATTTTGATAACTGTTCCCTCCCCCCCCCCCCCACTTAGCTTTTGGCATTCATGTATCGGACGTGTGTGTGTGTGTGGTGTGTTGTGTGTGTGAGGTGGTTTGATCGAGTAAGTAACGTAAGGGTAAGAGAGATGTGTGGAAATAAAAAGAGCGTGGTTGAGAGAGCAGAAGAGGTGTTTTAAAATGGTTTGGGCACATGGAGAGAATGAGTGAGGAAGATTGACCAAGAGGATATATGTGTCGGAGGTGGAGGGAACGAGGAGAAGAGGGAGACCCAAATTGGAGGTGGAAAGATGGAGTGAAAAAGACTTTGTGTGATCGGGGCCATGACATCAGGATTCGTTTCGCTCTCATCCTAACCCTCACCCCAGACTTTGTGAAATTCCACACATTCTTCCCCCTCTCTCCTTGAACTATGATTCTCTCAAGAGCTAGATTATCCAGGTTCCTTCCCCCTTAAACTTACTACCTATCTCTCCTTCCTGCTAACCCTGGTGACATCCACACCACATTCAGGCACCCCAGCCTGGGCCTTTGATTAGGGTGAACACTCCTTGCTTGGCCTCGTTCCCTTCTTCCATCTTTTAGAAACTGAAATGCATTTGTGGAAGGGTTTCTAGTCCCCTGCTTCCGCCCCTTAAGGTCGCCCTCTACGCCAAACAGGGAATAAGTGGCTGTTTACTTCCGCTCTTATCCCCAGGGATACCATACCATTATGATATAACCCACAAGGAACCCTTCTCCAGTGGTTCCCACAGCTTCCAGGCGGCGCTACAATGAGAAGCAGGGGAAAGGAGGGACTCCTTCGGAGAGACCTCTTCGACCAGATTGTATCCAGATGACACTCCTCTCCAAAGGCGACTTTAAACTCCCAGGAAGAGTCCAGCAGCACCTCCCTCACGAGGCGAAAGAAAAAAAAATGAAACGCATATTCTAATCTAACCTTACGTAATATATGAATCGCTTGTTGAATACTTCCTCAGCAAAATACTTGAAAGGTCTTCTTATATTTGCCTTGTGTGTGTGTGTGTGTGTGTGTGTGTGTGTGTGTGTGTGTGATTACTAACTGCTTGTTAAGAAAAGAGTGTTTGTTGGCCCGTCTCTTAACCTTGTAAGTAAGTATCATGTCTTTACTGCTTCGTATTACACAAACAGGGGATACAAAATGAGTTACGGGGTAAAAAATAAGTTACAGGGGATACAAAAACGAGTTACAGGGGATACAAAATAAGTTACAGGGGTGCAAAATGAGTTACAGAGGATACAAAGTAAGTTACAGGGGAGACACAATGAGTTCCAGAGGATACATAATAAGGCTCCACGCTGAAAACACCATAAAAAAAACACGATCGAACTCACATCAAACCAGCCAGTTTATACGCAGGAGAAGCAGCCTTAAAAAACGAAGACAGACAGACATTGAAAGAATAATAATATTACCAAAGTACAGACCAAAACCCGAAGATCTGGACACCAGTACACACGTAGAACATCCCTTGGTTCCCTCGGAAGCCTCACAGCAGGGCAGGGAGGACCCCAGTCATCCATCCATCGACGAACACAACGAACACAACGTCTTGCGCACAGCGTTGTGAACCTCCTCCACAAAACCACTGGTAAAACACGAATACGTACATACATACATACCCTAAGTCTGCCCCTGGGTATATATATATATATATATATATATATATATATATATATATATATATATATATATATATATGTGTGTGTGTGTGTGTGTGTGTATTTTGCTTTGTCGCTGTCTCCCGCGCCTGCGAGGTAGCGCAAGGAAACAGACGAAAGAAATGGCCCAACCCAACCCCACACACATGCACACACACACACACACGTCCACACACGCAAAATACACACCCACACATCCCAACGTACACACATATATACACACACAGACACACATATATACACACATGCACACACAATTCACACTGTCTGCTCCTACTCACCCCCATCGCCACCCCGCCACACACGGAATAACATCCCCCTCCCCCCTCATGTGCGCGAGGCAGCGCTAGGAAAAGACAACAAAGGCCCCATTCGTTCACACTCAGTCTCTAGCTGTCATGCAATAATGCCCGAAACCACAGCTCCCTTTCCATATCCAGGCCCCACACAACTTTCCATGGTTTACCCCAGACGCTTCACATGCCCTGATTCAATCCACTGACAGCACGTCGACCCCGGTATACCACATCAATCCAATTCACTCTATTCCTTGCCCGCCTTTCACCCTCCTGCATGTTCAGGCCCCGATCACTCAAAATCTTTTTCACTCCATCTTTCCACCTCCAATTTGGTCTCCCACTTCTCCTCGTTCCCTCCACCTCTGACACATATATCCTCTTGGTCAATCTTTCCTCATTCATTCTCTCCATGTGCCCAAACCATTTCAAAACACCCTCTTCTGCTCTCTCAACCACGCTCTTTTTATTTCCACACATCTCTCTTACCCTTACATTACTTACTCGATCAAATCACCTTACACCACATATTGTCCTCAAACATCTCATTTCCAGCACATCCACCCTCCTGCGCACAACTCTATCCATAGCCCACGCCTCGCAACCATACAACATTGTTGGAACCACTATTCCTTCAAACATACCCATTTTTGCTTTCCGAGATAATGTTCTCGACTTCCACACATTCTTCAAGGCTCCCAGGATTTTCGCCCCCTCCCCCACCCTATGATTTACTTCCGCTTCCATGGTTCCATCCGCTGCTAGAGCCACTCCCAGATATCTAAAACACTTTACGTCCTCCAGTTTTTCTCCATTCAAATTTACCTCCCAATTGACTTGACCCTCAACCCTACTGTACCTAATAACCTTGCTCTTATTCACATTTACGCTTAACCTAACTTTCTTCTTTCACACACTTTACCAAACTCAGTCACCAGCTTCTGTAGTTTCTCACATGAATCAGCCACCAGCGATGTATCATCAGCGAACAACAACTGACTCACTTCCCAAGCTCTCTCATCCCCAACAGACTGCATATATGGCACCAAACACTCGCTTCCAGAAAATCACAGACGTATCAAAATACTTAAAACACCATACATCTGTATACACTCTCCAGTCTTCCCTACCACTTCAAACGACCTCAATTGAACAAATAGTTCTCCCTAACTCCAAAATACTGCGCATGAAATGTCTCGAGAGGCAAGGAGTAGAAGCACACACACACACACACACACACACACACACACATGTGACAGCTGAATGACCTTGTTACTACAACGTCCAGTCCGGGAAAGCCTTTAACTATATACTGGGGTAGTTCTTGCCATCGTGCGACGATTCGCTAGGTTTTGTATCGTCCTATTTCAGATGCTTTCCCCCCCCCCCCCCACTTAGCTTTTGGCATTCATGTATCGGACGTGTGTGTGTGTGTGTGTGTGTTGTGTGTGTGTGTGTGTTGTGTGTGTGTGTGTGTTGTGTGTGTGTGTGTGTTGTGTGTGTGTGTGTGTGTGTGTTGTGTGTGTGTGTGTGTGTGTGTGTGTGTGTTTTGATGACTATAGGGGGGGCCACTGACTACCGATGGATCATCACCTCGCATGTTGTTATAAGGTAAATACTGAAGAAAAAATTATATATATAACTCAATTTCTATATATTCGTTTACCCCGCCCGGTGTCCTGCACATCGAAAACGGACGACGGAGAGAAAACGAGCCTTCGAGGAGTGACCAATTCATCTCGGCTCTCGCGCTACCTCGTGGACGTTTCAAGAACGCACGGGGCAACATCGCTCTTAGTAAGATAAACGATGAACTAATTAGCTCAAAGAAAGAAAGGGGTAAAAAGACAGGTGATGGTCCAAGACGGATCGACTGACAGACGTAAGAGGTATGTGGAGGGGGAAAACGGGAGAAGGGTGGCCTCACACAAACAGCCAAGATTATATATATATATATATATATATATATATATATATATATATATATATATATATATATATATATATATATATATATATATATCGGGAGCGGGGGGCCGGAAATCCTCCCCTCCTTGTATTAACTTTCTAAAATGGGAAACAGAAGAAGGAGTCACGCGGGGAGTGCTCATCCTCCTCGAAGGCTCAGAGTGGGGTGCCTAAATGTGTGTGGATGTAACCAAGATGTGAAAAAAGGAGAGATAGGTAGTATGTTTGAGGAAAGGAACCTGGATGTTTTGGCTCTGAGTGAAACGAAGCTCAAGGGTAAAGGGGAAGAGTGGTTTGGAAATGTCTGGGGAGTGAAGTCAGGGGTTAGTGAGAGGACAAGAGCAAGGGAAGGAGTAGCAATACTCCTGAAACAGGAGTTGTGGGAGTATGTGATAGAATGTAAGAAAGTAAATTCTCGATTAATATGGGTAAAATTGAAAGTTGATGGAGAGAGGTGGGTGATTATTGGTGCATATGCACCTGGGCATGAGAAGAAAGATCATGAGAGGCAAGTGTTTTGGGAGCAGCTAAATGAGTGTGTTAGCGGTTTTGATGCACGAGACCGGGTTATAGTGATGGGTGATTTGAATGCAAAGGTGAGTAATGTGGCAGTTGAGGGAATAATTGGTATGCATGGGGTGTTCAGTGTTGTAAATGGAAATGGTGAAGAGCTTGTAGATTTATGTGCTGAAAAAGGACTGATGATTGGGAATACCTGGTTTAAAAAGCGAGATATACATAAGTATACTTATGTAAGTAGGAGAGATGGCCAGAGAGCGTTATTGGATTACGTGTTAATTGACAGGCGTGCGAAAGAGAGACTTTTGGATGTCAATGTGCTGAGAGGTGCAACTGGAGGGATGTCTGATCATTATCTTGTGGAGGCTAAGGTGAAGATTAGCATGGGTTTTCAGAAAAGAAGAGTGAATGTTGGGGTGAAGAAGGTGGTGAGAGTAAGTGAGCTTGGGAAGGAAACCTGTGTGAAGAAGTATCAGGAGAGTCTGTGTACAGAATGGAAAAAGGTGAGAACAATGGAAGTAAGGGGAGTGGGGGAGGAATGGGATGTATTTAGGGAATCAGTGATGGATTGCGCAAAAGATGCTTGTGGCATGAGAAGAGTGGGAGGTGGGCTGTTTAGAAAGGGTAGTGAGTGGTGGGATGAAGAAGTAAGAGTATTAGTGAAAGAGAAGAGAGAGGCATTTGGACGATTTTTGCAGGGAAAAAATGCAATTGAGTGGGAGAAGTATAAAAGAAAGAGACAGGAGGTCAAGAGAAAGGTGCAAGAGGTGAAAAAAAGGGCAAATGAGAGTTGGGGTGAGAGACTATCAGTAAATTTTAGGGAGAATAAAAAGATGTTCTGGAAGGAGGTAAATAGGGTGCGTAAGACAAGGGAGCAAATGGGAACTTCAGTGAAGGGCGTAAATGGGGAGGTGATAACAAGTAGTGGTGATGTGAGAAGGAGATGGAATGAGTATTTTAAAGGTTTGTTGAATGTGTCTGATGACAGAGTAGCAGATATAGGGTGTTTGGGTCGAGGTGGTGTGCAAAGTGAGAGGGTTAGGGAAAATGATTTGGTAAACAGAGAAGAGGTAGTAAAAGCTTTGCGGAAGATGAAAGCCGGCAAGGCAGCAGGTTTGGATGGTATTGCAGTGGAATTTATTAAAAAAGGGGGTGACTGTATTGTTGACTGGTTGGTAAGGTTATTTAATGTATGTATGACTCATGGTGAGGTGCCTGAGGATTGGCGGAATGCGTGCATAGTGCCATTGTACAAAGGCAAAGGGGATAAGAGTGAGTGCTCAAATTACAGAGGTATAAGTTTGTTGAGTATTCCTGGTAAATTATATGGGAGGGTATTGATTGAAAGGGTGAAGGCATGTACAGAGCATCAGATTGGGGAAGAGCAGTGTGGTTTCAGAAGTGGTAGAGGATGTGTGGATCAGGTGTTTGCTTTGAAGAATGTATGTGAGAAATACTTAGAAAAGCAAATGGATTTGTATGTAGCATTTATGGATCTGGAGAAGGCATATGATAGAGTTGATAGAGATGCTCTGTGGAAGGTATTAAGAATATATGGTGTGGGAGGCAAGTTGTTAGAAGCAGTGAAAAGTTTTTATCGAGGATGTAAGGCATGTGTACGTGTAGGAAGAGAGGAAAGTGATTGGTTCTCAGTGAATGTAGGTTTGCGGCAGGGGTGTGTGATGTCTCCATGGTTGTTTAATTTGTTTATGGATGGGGTTGTTAGGGAGGTAAATGCAAGAGTCTTGGAAAGAGGGGCAAGTATGAAGTCTGTTGGGGATGAGAGAGCTTGGGAAGTGAGTCAGTTGTTGTTCGCTGATGATACAGCGCTGGTGGCGGATTCATGTGAGAAACTGCAGAAGCTGGTGACGGAGTTTGGTAAAGTGTGTGGAAGAAGAAAGTTAAGAGTAAATGTGAATAAGAGCAAGGTTATTAGGTACAGTAGGGTTGAGGGTCAAGTCAATTGGGAGGTGAGTTTGAATGGTGAAAAACTGGAGGAAGTGAAGTGTTTTAGATATCTGGGAGTGGATCTGTCAGCGGATGGAACCATGGAAGCGGAAGTGGATCATAGGGTGGGGGAGGGGGCGAAAATTTTGGGAGCCTTGAAAAATGTGTGGAAGTCGAGAACATTATCCCGGAAAGCAAAAATGGGTATGTTTGAAGGAATAGTAGTTCCAACAATGTTGTATGGTTGCGAGGCGTGGGCTATGGATAGAGTTGTGCGCAGGAGGATGGATGTGCTGGAAATGAGATGTTTGAGGACAATGTGTGGTGTGAGGTGGTTTGATCGAGTAAGTAACGTAAGGGTAAGAGAGATGTGTGGAAATAAAAAGAGCGTGGTTGAGAGAGCAGAAGAGGGTGTTTTAAAATGGTTTGGGCACATGGAGAGAATGAGTGAGGAAAGATTGACCAAGAGGATATATGTGTCGGAGGTGGAGGGAACGAGGAGAAGAGGGAGACCAAATTGGAGGTGGAAAGATGGAGTGAAAAAGATTTTGTGTGATCGGGGCCTGAACATGCAGGAGGGTGAAAGGAGGGCAAGGAATAGAGTGAATTGGAGCGATGTGGTATACAGGGGTTGACGTGCTGTCAGTGGATTGAATCAAGGCATGTGAAGCGTCCGGGGTAAACCATGGAAAGCTGTGTAGGTATGTATATTTGTGTGTGTGGACGTGTGTATGTACATGTGTATGGGGGGGGTTGGGGAATTTCTTTCGTCTGTTTCCTTGCGCTACCTCGCAAACGCGGGAAACAGCGACAAAGTATAAAAAAAAAAAAAAAAAAAAAAAAAAAAAATATATATATATATATATATATATATATATATATATATATATATATATATATATATATATATATATATATATATATATTATTATGTGGAGGCAGAGTAGCGACCACCGTAGTTCCACAACCCCACATCTACAACAACACATACACTGGTAATTCACAACTTCACGTCGGATAATTGCCTCAGTGTCCTTACTACAACTCACTAAGGCACGAGGCTAATTGAGATTGATATGCTGCTGTTTTCGCCTATGTACATATATATATATATATATATATATATATATATATATATATATATCTTGCATTTATCATACTTTGTCGGCTCTATACAGAGGATGACCTTAAAGACTTCTCAACACATGTGGGTGTAATTGGTAACAGTACAAATGGAAGCGGTAACAGTACCGCTATGAGCAAAGTAATTCGGTCCTACGTTACACCCAATTTCCAAACACCCCACCAGACAATTCCATTACGCTCCCAGTTCAAGCGAGACTCTCCCCATCCACGTAGACACGGCAGCGAGGAGGGAAGGGAAAAGGAAAGAAGCATAGGACGTCGTGTCATAACCCAACCTGGAAACGAGTCACGAGTGATGAGCGATGGTTGGAAACTCAGTCGAGAGAAATTGCCCCAGTGACAGGCGTCTCCGTCAGAGCCGTCAACAGATGGATTCAACGGTGACAGCAGCAGCATCAGGAGGAGGAGGAGGAGGAGGAGGAGGAGGGTTCCTCTTCTCGACCTTAAGCCTTGTAGATGTGGGGAGGAACACCACGCACGAGCCACCACGCGTGCAGAGGTCACTCCGGACACCAGACAGGAGGAGGTAACAGTAGAAGTCCCCTGTACACAACGCACCACTTGGGATCCGTCGTCGCTTCCTTGCGACCCTCCGCGAGGCCACAAAGGATGTGCGATACATCCACGACAACGGCGTCCGTTGTCAAGGCCTTCCGGCACACAGGACCAGTACCACACGACCATCACAGGACGCTCTAGTCTGCTCCACACTATCATGCTCCAGACCCACGCTTCACGAAGGCCGATGCATTCGCAGTTGAGAAGTATTTCCCATCGGTGAACGTGCTCAGAGACCAGGCGACAGTGGCCACTGGCTCCGAACGTACAGGTACGAGGCAAAGCCAGGACGGGTAGGGTGAGCTGGGTGGATATTTTTTGGGAGGGAGGGGAGCCCGCGGAACTGAGCGGAACGTCCACGCAGACCAAGACGACACTCTGGTTGTCTTCTGAGGAGGCAATTCTGTCGTCAGTCCCGAGCCATGGCGCTTGGCCCCCCCCCCGTCCACACCCATGTGAGGGACGGAGTCCGATCCAAACGAGCGATGTGGCCAAGGACTGCGTCACTCAGCACCCGACGGAGGGTGTCCTCGACTGCTGGACCTCCTCCTCCTCCTCCACTAAGGGTTGCGATATGAACCCGATGGAGAATTTATGGGCCATCGCGTGTCGCGTGTGGGTGATGGGCGTCACTTGCGACGCCGTTAGACGAGAGGTCCGGGAGGTGTGGGAGTCGAGGTGTGGGCGTCCGGACGTCTCCAGCTCAACTCGGTGGCAAGTTCCCTCCCACAGGAGAGGAGGAGTGAGTGAAGCGTCGTTAAGGACGCTCAGGGAGTCTGGGACCCGTACTGAAAGTCCCATAATCACTTCACTCTCTAAAATTACGATTACGATTTTTCGTGCGATGATATAAACTAAATAGTTATAAACACGTCAGTGTATATAATATATATATCATATAAATTCACACTCCACTAGCGGTACATACGTGGCGTTTCTGTTTCGTAAACATTACAGAATGTGTATTGGACCATCCATTTCATATCCATAGGGGTAAAGAGGCATCATTAGGTCACCCAATATCGATATACATTTTGTACGGCTAATATGTTATTGCAATTGCAATGATTGAACATAAAAAGCATGTAGCAATATATGCCAATACTACGACTGCGTTTTCCCAACCCCACTCACACCCGTCATTATGCATAAGGTTAACAAACCTGACCAGCGAATTGGCCAATTATGCATCGTTTAGCAGTTCTCGACTCGTGATAACCTTACGTGTCAGTACCGAATGGTCTGTGAACCTGCCTCCATACGCACGAGAAGAGAGAGAGAGAGAGAGAGAGAGAGAGAGAGAGGACACGACTTTTGCTCACAGCTATACAATAAACAGTTTACCTTCTCCTGTGAACAATGACCTTTGCCAGTGCTTGTCAACTTGGTGGAGGGGATAATGTGTGAGAGATTACCCACAGTCTAACCTGGAATACATTCAACTTATTTATCACATATTTACATTAGGTAAATATGTGATAAATACCAAGAATGTATCCCTCCTCCTCCTCTTCTGAGTTAACAAACTGATGGTCACTCGTAATTTAAGATGGACACCACGAATCATCCAGGGCTGACAAGACTCGTTTACTCTCCTCACTTGAGAATATTCACTCATACTTCAGTCCAGTAGAATCCCACTTCAGTCCACCTACTTCGATCCATCCTACAGAAAACAGGAGGGCATCTCCACACGATACGAAATCCCGGCATGGACCCAATCGCAACAAAGGAGCACAATGGCAACTTGCAAAAGAATAAGACCGAAAGAAGATAAACAGACGTTACGTCCTGTTACCAGGAGAACTCCCTCCCTCAACCACACACACACACACAACACACCACACACACACACACACACACACACACACACAATGGTTAACGCAGAGAGCATAAATGCTGGATGACAGCACAGGACGCTCAAGATATGGGGTCCTCGTCTGTGAAACCCCTCTCCCCGTACATCACATATAGGTAATAGGTAATCATACACTAAACCACACACACACACACACACACACACACACACACACACACACAGGACGCTCAAGATATGGGGTCCTCGCCTGTGAAACCCCCTCTCCCCGTACATCACATATAGGGAATAGATAATCATACACTAAACCACCCCGGCTGGCTCCTCCTACCCCGCTCAAACTTGTCGCTAAGCACTTGCGGTAACTTTCGAGCTCCTATTGAGGCTCCAACACCCGGTAACTATAGCGTGATGAGCAATCTCACGCCCGCAAATGGACTCCAGTGAGTTAGGCGCCCCGCCTGGCTTACACAATCTGGCCACAACGGGTCACCATCGCGCGCCAGTCTATACACGGAGCCAAAAAAGTATCTTCCCATGGCCACAACGGGTCACCATCGCGCGCCAGTCTATACACGGAGCCAAAAAAGTATCTTCCCATGGCCACAACGGGTCACCATCGCGCGCCAGTCTATACACGGAGCCAAAAAAGTATCTTCCCAGGCGGGTCCGAGGAATTACGAAAGGATCGCTCACGACTCGTGTGTCGCGTCTCTATGGGTAGGGATGGTATGTCTGAGTGTGAGACCATTTCCCTTGTAACTACGGTCACCCCCAACTTTATACTCATCTCCACCGAGATGCGAAATCAATACAACGTTCATTTACGGCCAATGACGCGCGATGTCGCTGCCAATCGATGTGTTACGACGCCATGAAAAGCTGGGCTACCATCGAAAGGCCAGACCAAATGAACATTTCTCAGAATCCTTCACACTGTTTCACACAGAAATTGGTAAGATACTTTTTTTTTCCTTTCTTTACAATGCGTAGCTTCAGTTATTTTTTTTCCCTCTGCGATGCCTGATAAGACACATTTTTTTTCTTTACAATGCGTAGCTTCAGTTATTTTTTTTTCCCCCTACGACGCTTGATAAGATACTTTATTTTCCTTCACAATGCGTAGGTTATTTTTTTTTCTTCTTCCCCTGCGACGCCAGAGAAAATCCATCAGATCTTGCGCTAGCTGGTCATGCAGGATGGCTCTGGCGCCAGGTGGTGGCAGGATGGTCTCCATGCAATGGGAATGGAGGGCCTCGTGTCGTCATGCACTGTGTAAACTTGTAAGGTTTTCTTCACGTCTGACCCCAAAAACACCTGGCGTTTGTCCGGACACACACACACACACACACACACACACACACACACACACACACACACACAGGGTGTCGAGAGGCATAACTTAACCCACATACACACACACGCTGGAGGGAGGAAGACAAAAATGACGACCCCCCTCCTCCCAGCATGTCTGACTGTAAAATGGGACGAGTTTTTCCCGTCTATTTTCTTCGATTATCTTTGGGTTTTTTTCGTTGTATGTTCGTTCGAGGCTCCACCAACGGACTTAAGTCCACAACGAGTCTTAGCCTTGATGGAAATACGAAAAAAGGGATTAAAGATTAAGGGAAAATATGAATATACGAGAAAAAATAACGTAAGAGTTCTGAGAAGTTGGGGGAAAGAAAAAGAGAATGAAAGAATCAACCTCTTAAAATATGGCTTGGTCGCAGCTGTTAGGAAACTGGCATTTAAATAGTTCGCTCTTTAAGCCTGTTGCCGACAGGCTCTCGGGATAAGAAAAAACAGTGAGTGGTAATACAGGAGGAGGCATCAGACTCGCTTCACGTGACGGATCGGCAGGTGGGTGGGGGGTACCACAGGGCCAAGTCCTGGGCCCCGTACTTTCCACCATCAACCTCAAGGGCATGAGACACTGACAAGGGGGGACCCGACAAAGGAATCTAGAGTTTTGCCGACGACACAGAAATCAGGCAATAAAGCCCTGGCGACAGGGCTTATATATATATATATATATATATATATATATATATATATATATATATATATATATATATATATATATATATATATATATATATATTCCTATGAGTCCACGGGGAAAAATGAAACACGAAAAGTTCCCAAGTGCACTTTCGTGTAATAATCACATCATCAGGGGAGACACAAGAGAGGGATATAACAATCAGTTGATATACATCGAAGAGACAAAGCTAGGACGCTATTTGGGAAACATGTGATTGTGTCTACCCTGATGATGTGATTATTACACGAAAGTGCACTTGGGAACTTTTCGTGTTTCATTTTTCTCCGTGGACTCATAGGAATATCTTGATCACGCGCAAAATTGTGATTCTTTCCAATATATATATATATATATATATATATATATATATATATATATATATATATATATATATATATATAATCTTTCTTTCTTTTAAACTATTCGCCATTTCCCGCGTTAGCGAGGTAGCGTTAAGAACAGAGGACTGGGCCTTTGAGGAGTATCCTCACCTGGCCCCCCTCTGTTCCTCCTTTCGGAAAATTAAAAAAAAAAAAAACGAGAGGGGAGGATTTCCAGCCCCCCGCTCCCTCCCCTTTTAGTCGCCTTCTACGACTCGCAGGGAATACGTGGGAAGTATTCTTAATCCCCTATCCCAAGGATAATATACATATATATATATGTATATATATATATATATATATATATATATATATATATATATATATATATATATATATATATATATTGACTGATGACAAATAACACTGAAGCCTTTGTTTAGCCTGTGTTTGAAGGCAGTGATGGGTGTTGTCTGTCAACAATGTGTGTGGAGGTCGATTATTCCAGCCTTCCCACCAACTCAGCAAGGGGGTAAAGAAAGAAAAAAGAAATAACTTTAACATTTGTTGCTGTTCCATCTCCGTCTTCTTCTTTCTTTTACATATACATCTTCCTACCGTTGCTTCTGGTCACTGACTCTCTGGAGGGTCGAAAGCGAAAACATTTTCGTGCGTTGTCGACGGTGTTCAGCATTTTGAACACTTCTGACACACCTCCCCGGATTTTGCGGTGTCTTTTTTTTGTTTTTCACAGAAAAATAGATTTAGTTTTTCTTTTCTTTAATGTTTCCGAGTGAAGGAATTTAGCTTAGTTTCTTTTCCTTGAAGTCGTTGAAGTTTCTCATTTTCAAAATCAGGTTTGGTGGTGATCAATGCTTAACAGCGTATTGTAAGTGAGGTTTCTGACTGAGCTGGCATCAGTGTATCCTTGGTTTGGTAGTTTCGCCTTGCGGTAGTGAGGTATATGGCATCCTGTTGGCTCATTAGAAGTAGTTAGGCATTGTTGACCGCAGTCATGGTCATTTCCCGATGGCCAACAGAGTCGGGAGGAAGGACTCCACTACCCATTCACTCTATGGTAATTTTCCCCAGCTCAGACAAGGAAAAGAGAGCGAGACAAGTTAATGTTACCGCAACTAATGACGTGGTTACCGAACCCAGCACGAAGGAAATGTCTCTTCTCGCGTCACGTGAAAGGAAAAAAAATCAAAAAGTTTCAAATTACTTTTTTCATCTTTCGCACACTATAGAAGATCCTATTAACTCAACAACTGCAAGAACCCTTTGACGGCAACAGCAGCTGCAGGAGCCGCCCCCCCTTAACCACAACAGCGGCAGGACCTTCTGACCACAACAGCTGTAGGAGCCTCTATCTATACCAGGTGCTGGAGCCTCTGGCAACAAAGGCTCCGTGGCGGAGCCTTTGAATCAACCAGCTGAGGGAGCCTTTGACTACGACAGCAGTTGGGGTACCTAAACACAAACAGCTGCTTGCAACAGCTCCTGGAACTTCTAACCACAACAGCTGTAGGAGCTTCTGGCTTCGACAGTTTCAGGGGCTCCTGCCAACACCATTGGAGAAAGCTGATGTCACCGGAGGGGGACACCTGACACCATCCTCGAGTGAGGTCTCTGACGACAGGATGGGCGGGACCTCGTGACATCATTAAGGGCTGCTGACAACACTAGCAAAAGGCATCTGACAACAGCAGCTCCATCTGCCGACAACACTAGCAACAGCTGTTGCCAACACAAGGACCCGTTGATGACAACATAAGCAAAGGTTCCTAAAATCGTCAGCAGCGGCTGCTGACAACACTGTCAACAGCCACTGACAACAAGAGCAACACCTGTTGCCAACACAAGGCATGGAGCACTCCCGACAACTGTAACATCAGAGGTTCTACAACACTATCAAATTAACACCTTAATTACTATCATATTAACATCTTAATTACTATCACATTAACACCTTTATCACATTAACACCCTAATAACTATCATGTTAACACCTTAAATAATGTCGTATTAACACCTTAATTGCTATCATATTAACACATTAATTACTATCATATCAACATCTTAATTACTATTATATTAGCACTTTAATCAATATCATTAACTTAAAATTATATCACCTTAATTACTTCTATATTAACACCTTAATTACTATCATACTAACATCTTAATCAGTATCATATCAACATCTTAATTAGTCATATCAACACCTTAATCACTATCATATTAACACCTCAATTACTATAATATCAAAACCTTAATTACTATCACATTAACACTTTAATTAATATCATATTAACACCTTAATTTCTATCGTACTATCACCTTAAATAATGTCGTATTAACACCATAATTACTAACATATTAACATCATAATTACTGTCATACTAACACCTTAATCTACCGCATTAACACCCTAATTACTATCATGTTAACACCTTAAATAATGTCATATTAAACCTTAATTACTATCATATTACACCTTAACTAATATCTTATTATATTAACACCTTAATCAATGTCTAATGAACACCTCAACATCACATTAACACCTTAATCACATATTTTCCCTCTCAATTACTGGTAAGGTTAATTTCATACCAACATTTAAAAATAAATGATAATCAGTATCTTCTTTTTTTTTTCTTCCCATGACAAACGAATGCCTCGCAGACAGGTTCTGACAATCCACCCACCTCTAATTCCGTACCATGGAAACACACACACACACACACACACACACACACACACACCATCATCCCTCCTCCTATTCTTGGAGCATATGCAAAGCCCTGGTCTACGAGTATTTGCAGAGACCTTGCCCATGAGCGGGTGACCTCTCAATTCTTGGTTATTATCTTTGAAGGGAGGAGAGGCAGGGGCTTGCTTCCTCAACACATCACCAGCGCCAGGAGAGCTGCAGCGACGGACAAGGAGGGAGGACCACCCCATTACCCCTCAAACACCTCTCCTCACTCCCACACCCACACACAAGCAAGCATAACCCTCCTCAAAACTTATCCCTCCCTCCGCGTCGTAAAATGTATAATTAGCAGTCGCCCACTCCAGCTTCTCCAGAGCACAACCCGTTGTTAACGCCACGGCCGCTGGTTCTCAGTGAGATTGACCCGATCGTTCATTAATTACGGATCACGTAAGAGAGTTATTTTTTCTCTTTTTTCTTGTCTGGTGTGAACTGAAGACGACAACCATCTGCAGATGCTGTCGTGAACCACCTCTCTCTCTCTCTCTCTATCTCTCTCTCTCTCTCTCTCTCTCTCTCTCTCTCTCTCTCTCTCCTAACAAGCCAAGTCTAACTACCCTCGCTGATAAGAGAAGGAGTGACGTGCTCCTTGGTGCTCGCTGTGCGTTATCAAGTTCCAAATGGAATTCCTTTGTTTTTTTCTTTTCTAAATCGTCTGGAAACGACATCCCTGTCCCCAAGGGACGAGATCAACACTCCACGGAACTTAATGTGACATTCAATAGCTTTAACTTTTTTTTTTTTTTTTTGGTCTTTTTCGTAGTACTGGAGTTGATGTTGTTTATGCAAGGATGGGAAGAGGGAGAAACAGCTATATAATTTCGTGTATATTTTACGGTTTTTCTTATCATTATTGATATTATTATTATCATTATTATTCCAAAGTATCTTCAGTACATGATATGAAACAAACAAATGGAAGAATGGGAATCATATCTACTTTATATATATATATATATATATATATATATATATATATATATATATATATATATATATATATTTTTTTTTTTTCATACTATTCGCCATTTCCCGCGATAGCGAGGTAGCGTTAAGAACAGAGGACTGGGCCTTTGAGGGAATATCCTCACCTGGCCCTCTTCTCTGTTCCTTCTTTTGGAAAATTAAAAAAAAAAAAAAACGAGAGGGGGAGGATTTCCAGCCCCCCGCTCCCTTCCCTTTTAGTCGCCTTCCGCATTAGCAAGGAAGCGTTAAGAACAGAGGACTAGGCCTGTGAGGGAATATCCTCACCTGGCCCCCTTCTCTGTTCCTTCTTTTGGAAAATAAAAAAAAAAAAGAAAATGAGAGGGGAGGATTTCCAGCCCCCCGCTCCCTCCCCTTTTAGTCGCCTTCTACGACACGCAGGGAATACGTGGGAAGTATTCTTTCTCCTCTATCCCCAGAGATAATATATATATATATATATATATATATATATATATATATATATATATATATATATATATATATATATATTATTTTACTTCATGACACAAGGTTTCACGGCCAGAGTGTTGTACAACATACACACGACATCAGTCGAAACAGATACACACACACACACACACACACACACACACACACACATCTCTCTCCCGCAATGCACCACGTACCGACGCCACGGATCCATTCCCGCGAGGGCTGAGTTACGGAGCGGGTGGAATACGTAATCATTGTACCTCTGGCAGACGGACGGACAGTCAGCTGGGCAGGGTAATGGGAACGCTGTCGTACATTAGTTAATGAATTAATATACTCCCAAACCACACCACACCTCCTTGCCCCCACGCTATGTACCCGACAGCACGCGAAGCACACGGTCACCATGCAGCTTCCTACACTCTGACACAGGAACGTTCACTCGTGCGTGTAGAACTGGTAAACATAGATAGATAGATAGATAGAGAGAGAGATAGATAGATAGATAGATAGATAGTTAGATGGATGGATGGATGGATGGATGGTTGGTTGGTTGGTTGGTTGGTTGGTTGGTTGGTTGGTTGGATGGATGGATGGATGGATGGATGGATGGATGGATGGATGGATGGATAGATAGATAGATAGACAGATAGATGGACAGATAGATAGAAACAGATAGATAGACAGACACACAGAGATAGATAGAGAGACAGACATAGTTAGAGAGACAGGCAGATAGATGGATAGATACAGTGAGAGAGAGAGAGAGAGAGAGAGAGAGAGAGAGAGAGAGAGAGAGAGAGAGAGAGAGAGAGAGAGAGAGACCTGGCAGGCAGGGTGCGTTCCCAGCCAGCGAGGTGTGGTAACACTGAAATCTAACTCGCTACCACACCGCCACGACCCCCCCCCCCCAAGTACATCATCACAGAGGCCTCCTCCACCAGCTGTGTGTGTGTGTGTGTGTGTGTGTGTGTGTGTGTGTGTGTGTGTGTGTAGGTTGTAATCCAACCACTATCAAGCAGTTAGACAGTTATCGAAGCCAAAAATCCGTACACTTAATAAACAGGGAAATTGGTCTATCACAGCTGTGAAAATTAACGTACGTACGTACGTACGTGTGTGTGTGTGTGTGTGTGTGTGTGTGTGTGTGTGTGTGTGTGTGTGTCAAGTAAGTACATCCGATTCTTAAATTCGTCTCTGACCCAAATCGTCCCTAAAAGTTACGGGTTCTCCTGACACCATGAGCCAAAAAAAAAAGGCCCTGAATTATCTGTCTTGTCTGGCGACGAGTTGGGGAGAAGGTCTTTCTAGGAGGCGTGACCTATGAGGGGGTAAGATGAGGAAGATGAAGAAGAAGAAGATGAGGAGGAGGAGGAGGAGGAGGGAAAAAAAAAGGGGGGTGGGTTAGGAGGAATGATGACAGATCCTCCAAACTCAAAGGAGTTGCCTTCGTAATCAACAACACATCTGTACGGAGATCCAGAAAGACGTGAGGGGGGTGAGTTTAGGGTGCGTTATCTGATGAATGGCAACCTTCTCTCTCTCTCTCTCTCTCTCTCTCTCTCTCTCTCTCTCTCTCTCTCTCTCTCTCTCTCTCTCTCTCTCTCTCGCACGGGGCATGGGTCTCGACCAGCTGACGCTTCAGTGTAAACCTGTCATTCGGTCCGCCGGCCGGGGGGCCAATCAAGGCCATCATCATGTTACCCAAATGACCAGCCATCGAATAAACCTGACCCACCCTCCCCTCACACACAGAGTTTCCTCCTCCTCCTCCTCCTCCTCCTCTCCCTTAAACGCTGTGAGATGATCACAAGACCACTTGCCTCCCCCCCTCACCGTGAACATGGCTCGCGCCCGCGCCCCTTCGAAATGGTGACTAGACTTGAGAGCTACGAATAATTTTCTGGATTACTGAGTACAAGGGAAAGATGGCGAGTCGAGCAGATAAACGGTTGGATATTCTTTATTTTCTTCTTTTAGTGGAAGCTGATGACTGTAGAGGTGGATTGTGGGAGGGCTCCCTGAAAAAGAGGGGAGGGCGGCGGGCAACGAGGGAAGGAAAAAGGGACGAAACTGAAAGGAAAAGACGAAGGGCAACAGAGGACCTTCGAGTCAACCTTGGGTATTCCACTTCTCGGATTTTGCCCTTTCGTTCTATCCTGTTACGTTCCGTGCTGGTTTTACTTCACCGATGTATATGGCCTGTGTTTCCACGATGCGGACCTGCCTACTGTCCTTTAACACAGAAACGATCCTGAAATGAGTGTCTCGTGTCCGTCCACGATCTCAAACACCCGCTGACGATACACGACCTAGAGGCAAAGCTGGAGAGTAAATATGACTGTACAAGAATATGGAGAGATCTTGATTATAAAAAAAGAGACTAATAGATTGGTAAGACAGTTGGTCAGACGAATGACAGAGATAATACATGATGCAGACCCAATCTAAAGGTATGATGCTTGGGAGACAACGATGCAACACACGACTGTCAATATTCAGAAACGCACTTGCCAAAGTAGATGAAGAGAAAGAAAGACATTGGAAGCGCGAACGGTAAGACTCTAAAGTGCACTAAACACTATAATATAAAAGTATATAACATTAAGTAAATAAGGGGACGGAGAGCAACGCTTCATGGCCAATTGGTACTTACTTAAAAAAACAAAACCGAAAACAATTCTGACTCTTTTTAACGCTCGAGTAAGACCAGTCCTTGAATATGTAGTCCAATTCTGATCCCCTTATGAAAAAAGAATTAAAAAAGAAGAAGACACGGATGACGAA
>NC_092229.1:46393930-46563930 GCF_036320965.1 Panulirus ornatus
TTCTGTTCATAAAATAATCAGATAATTACATAAATAATGAACTAGGCCGACTAATTATTTACCAAACACGTCACAACCTCATCCCATTTACGGGACAACCTTTCGTCTTTTATGGTAATTACATGAGATGATTACCATAAAGTAACACCCGAAGACCTATTTTTTCCTTCCTTTCCTTAGTTCCTAACTACCCACTAACTTTAAGGAAGAGAAATTTGATTAACTACATCTTGATTGCCTGATTAACGACTCTTGATTACCTGTAATCACTCTAATTTGATTAACTACATCTTGATTACCTGATTAACTACTCTTGATTACCTGTAATCACTCTAATTATACCTCAACACGTCAAGGCCCAAGACAAGACGATCCTTGACCAACCTTCGTCAATATGGCGAATCTTAGACAAAAATAAAGAAATAACTAAAATAAACTTAAATTTTGGGTTTCTATGATGAAACTGGAGCGAGGACCTCGATCTCGAAAGGGCGACCGGTAAGAAAAATCTTGATTATCCATAATTACTTTAGAATCTACATCATTAATTATATTACAAGTTAAACAAAACTCTGGGGATCGAGACATCGAAGTTACACAACCATTTGTTTCCTTCTCCTCCATCTTGCTCTTAAGACACCATCTTCACTACACCCTTAAAACCCGCTGCCTTCTCCCTCCCCCACGGCATTTGGCCCTCAACCTTATGGGATCCTATCTAAGGCAGAGTTACGAAGCCCTCGACAAACCTAAGGTTGAAGCACACCCTCGAGGAATGTCGTTTCAAGTCACGCTTCACAACGGCTCTCCACTCTTTAACCAAAAGCATCTTTCCTATACTTGTCTCCAGTTAGGTAACCCTACTCTCACGGGCCATCCATCGGCTACCTTAACCACAGTGTGTATTGCCATCCCTATCTTACCTTCGTATTCCACGCTCAAAAGTCGAACCTTCACTACGCTGACAAGAACTAAGTTTGTATACTAATAGCAATCACATCTTCAGAACACGAAGAATAATAAATACATCTGTAAACGATAGAAATCACATCTTCACTACACGAATAACAATCAAATCTGTACAATGATATCAATTAAATCTTCACTATACTAATAACAATCAAATCTGTACACTGTTTATATCTTCACTACACTAATAACAATCAAATCTGTACACTAATTTTATCTTCACTACACTAACAACAATCAAATCTGTACACTAATTATATCTTCACTACATTAATAACAATCAAATCTGTACACTAATTATATCTTCACTACACTAATAACAATCAAATCTGTACACTAATCATATCTTCACTACACTAATAACAATCAAACCTGCCCACTAATTATATCTTCACTACACTAATAACAATCAAATCTGTACACTGAGTAATCATATCTTCACTACACTAATAACAATCAAATCTGTACACTGAGTAATCATATCTTCACTACACTAAAAACAATTAAATCTGTACACTGATATCAATAAAACCTTCACTACATGCACACTATCAAGTCTGTACACTGATATCAATGACATCTTCACTACACTAATAACAATCAAATCTGTACACTGATATCAATAAAATCTTCACTAATAACAATCAAATCTGTACACTGAGTAATCATATCTTCACTACACTAATAACAATCAAATCTGTACACTGATATCAATAAAACCTTCACTACATGCACACTAATCAAGTCTGTACACTGATATCAATGAAATCTTCACTACACTAATAACAATCAAATCTGTACACTGATATCAATAAAATCTTCACTACACTAATAACAATCAAATCTATACACTAATATTAATCACATCTCTATTACACTAATAACAATCAAATCAGTACACTGATAGCATTCAAGTCTTCACTACACTAACAATAATCAAATCCGTAACTGACAATCATATATCTTCAGTACGACAATCAAATCTCTACACTGACAACAGTGACATCTTCCCTACTCCGGCACCATATCATCCCAACTGCACTATCATAACAAAATTCACAGTCATCCGGGATATAAGGTGATGAGATCATGCTGACTATAAATCAATCCAGAATACTACATTACAGAAGGAACCCCGGCAAAGCAGAGAGACACAAAATAAAGTTGAAAAAGCCAACCAAGGATCCCTTTCCTACAATATGGGAGGACTTGTACCATTCCGTGTGCTTTCCCACACACTCGAATATGTTCTCTACCAGCTGCACACCGGTCTGCGGCATATGCTGCGACATGCGACTGCTGCAGCCCAGTTCCAGAGGCTACGACCGCTGTTGAGGTTGGATGCTCCCACTCCCCTCCTCCAGTCACTCGACCTGGCAAGGTGGGTGCAGGCGTTGCGCGACGCGCGTACTTTCCTGCTCCCAGACCTGGTAGCATTGGAAGATGAGGTCGTGTCGTACATGCGCCGCTGTGTCCTGAGGGCCGTCCAGAACGCACGCGACCGAATCGTCGTCATATCTGACCTGAGGATCTCCCTTGTCATCGTCGTCCCTGGGTGGATAGATTGGACCATCCACCTTGTAGGAGGAGAACCCGACCCACACGCAACGCCCACAGGCGTCTACGGCTCCCTACACACACATCCCGACCCGGTGGAACACACGACATCCGATAACGACGCTACTACACCCGTCCCCCCTCAGGACGTCCCTGAGGCGGATACACACACAGCATCCACTTCCGACGCAACATCCACCCCTCAGGACATCCCCGAGGCGGATACACACACAACATCCACTTCCGACGCAACGTCCACCCCTCAGGACGTCCCTGACGCGGATACACACGCAACATCCACTTCCGACGCAACGTCCACCCTTCATGACGTCCCTGAGGCGGATACAAACACAGCATCCACTTCCGACACAACATCCACTCACACAGCGCCAGTCACCATCCCTAGGGTGATAATCTTCCCAGACGAGCCCTGTGCTCTGCTATACAGCGAAGTGAAACTTGTCGGAAAAGTCGAACTGTTCTTTCTGTCCGGTCGGAAACTGATGAGCTGCCTTAGGGCAGACATCCCCATCGTGAAACTGGAGCTGCTCAGGGAGTATGAAACCCTGAGGCGTTCTTGTTACCTGGGCCAGGAGTACTACTACCAAAATCTGCATGTCTGTGCCAAGATGTTCGACGGGAAGGAGGAGAAGGATCGGTTTCATCGAGCTAAACTGGAGGCTCTCGATCTCGAGGTGCTCAAACAGGCGAAGTACGTTCCCAGACTGCGGATGGTCTGCGTCAAGCCTCTCGCCCTGATAACCAGCCCTTATCCGGGCACCACCTACCGCGATCTGCTCGGCGGGGCTTGCGTGGACGCCGACCTCCTGACCGTACTGTACCACGTGTGCAAAGCCCTACAGGACATCCACGGCTTCGGCTACGTCTACAGCAACCTCACGCCCGAAAACATACGCGTCGAACTCGGCACTTACAACATGTCCGTCTACCTGGTCGGGTTCGAAAACCTGACGCTGGATCCGAAGGTCCTGTGCCGGCCGGACTTCCCCAAAACCGTGAACCAACGTGGGAACGAGGGGCGTCGCATCTCCAGGGAATTCCGGGATTCGATCTGGAGTGCACCCGAACTTAAGAACAGCAAAGACGCCTTCTTCCAGTCGGACATCTACTCGTTGTCGCTGATCATCACCGAGACTTTCCACAGCCTTAAGCAGGTACCAGAGGCCCTGGCAGACCTGGCCACACGGGGTAGGAGCAACACTCCAGTCCATCGTCCACGACTGTCCAAGTTTGTGACCGCCCTCCAGAATCATCAGTGAGAGGGGTGGGTGTCCAAGTGTTTAGCGGCAGTCCATTTTCTTCTTCCCCCCCTTTGAGTTCACTTTACGTCATCATCCACTGCCCCGACCCCAGACAACAACAACAAAAGAAAATATGGCAGCATTTCCGATAATGGACTGCTACTCTGTCAATGGAACTAGAAGTTACAAACGGGTAAATAAACTTGTAGTACATAAGGGATATACCTGTTTATATTCGTCACTAATTTCAAGCCACTTCTATTTTTTCGTTTGTAAAAAAAAAAAAAAAAAAAATTCTCTCTCTCTCTCTCTCTCTCTCTCTCTCTCTCTCTCTCTCTCTCTCTCTCTCTCTCTCTCTAAAAAAAAAAAAAAACTACTCATTAAAAAATTCTCTCTCTCTCTCTCTCTCTCTCTCTCTCTCTCTCTCTCTCTCTCTCTCTCTCTCTCTCTCTCTCTCTAAAAAAAGACCGCATTAAAAAATTCTCTCTCTCTCTCTCTCTCTCTCTCTCTCTCTCTCTCTCTCTCTCTCTCTCTCTCTCTCTCTCTCTCTCTCTCTCAAAAACTACGCGTTAAAAAAATTCTCTCTCTCTCTCTCTCTCTCTCTCTCTCTCTCTCTCTCTCTCTCTCTCTCTCTCTCTGTCTCAAAACCTACGCATTCTCTTTTCTTTTTTTTTTTTTTATAAAACTCTGTACCGACTAAAAGCGGGTCACCTATATACATACATGAGGACATCCTGCTTCGAATAACCACCTCACTGGAGTAGTCAACCATACATTACCACGACCACCTGCCTAAAACGGCCACACGTATACAACGACCGCCTCTCCACAATGACCACCTGTGTCAACAAACGACCACCCATCTAAAGTATGATCGCCTATTTAACCCAGTGACATACGTAGAGCGGACACTGCCTATAATGTATCTCTTCCACCTGTGTTTCAAGATGATTGGCTCCTGCCTTCCTAAAGGAGGAAAATGCCTGGTTATCGCCAGGGAAAGAATAAGATGTGGGAACGCGCGATCCGACGGCCGCGTTTTCAGTTCCCTTGCCTCATTCATGACCCTATGGACCCAAAACATGGACCTAGAATGTCCTGCTGCTGCCTATGGTGATGGTGATGGTGGATGGCAGTGGTTGTGGTGAAGGAAGATGGTGTTGGTTGCTGCACCGGGGTGGTGGCTGTGGCGAAATCTCAACTCAAAAGACGAAAAATCTCCTTCACTCCACCGAACGCAGACGACGCTTCCGGCGACAACCAACAGAGAAGAACAACGAAGAAACAAAATAAGAGCAAAATAAGACTGGAAATGGGGACACGGGATAGAGACAAGAAGGAAAAAAAAAGTGGAAAGAAAGGCTGGAGGAAGGAAAACGGAGGGAGGCTGAAGGACAACGGAAAACGGAGGGAGGCTGCAGGACAAGAAGATACCAATGTAAACGGCAGGAGAGCGAAGAATACAAACACCCAAAGAAAACCGAAAAAGAAGTGAAGAATATAAAAAGACAATCCAAAGAAAACGGAGAGAGAAATGAAGTAAAGAAGGAGGACCTGAAGAAAACGGAAGCAGAGTAAAGACTATATGTAGAACCCAGAGAAAACGGCAGGAGAGTCAAGACTATATGGAGAACCCAAAGAAAACGGAAGGAGCGTCAGGGATGACGCAAGGACCCCATCAAAGCCACGGCGGGGCGATAAGACCCATACACTGGTACTTATCGACCCCACGTCTGCTGTATCTTTCATCCATTTCAGGAGGGATGTGGTCAGTCAGGGTGGAGGAGCCCTGCGAGGGGAGGGAGAGAGAGAGAGAGAGAGAGAGAGAGAGAGAGAGAGAGAGAGAGAGAGAGAGGATGAAGGATTTCCGATGGGAAAAAAAAGGTGGATCAGGGGAAGATAATGATAGAGGGGAAGATGAATTCTGAAAACCTACAACAGGTGAATGGAGAAAGGGACTGAGGCGTAAAAATCTGTGATGACCAAAAAAACAAAGTAAGAGGCGCATGGAAGCAGTTAAACGCAAACAGAATTCTCTTTTTTCTTTTTTCTTCGATTCATATTAAGCAGCTTTGGAATTTAACCCTTAATCTTTACATTTCAGTTGTGCGTCTTCGCCATGGTCAATGTATTCCGTGATGGTCACCCGACTTGATCGATGTCAAAATTCCCGGATGACCCCAACGCATCAATTACCTCCTCTTGAATATCTATGTTATACTGGCCAACGTCCAATCCTCAGGAACCTACACAGCAGTAAGTGACTTATTGAAAAGAGCAGTCAAGGGCTTAACCATCTCGTATTTGCTTCTTCTAACGTCCTCTGATAAAGCTTATCCGGACCTGCCGTTTTGTTTACTTTCATTCCATTCAGCGACAAGTGTTGAAATCGCAGACGTTCCCTTTCTGTCGTGGCTTAATCTCCAAAAGCCGAGTGTCGTATGCGGATTCTGATATCCTAACAACGCAGCCAATTATCGGTGTCAATAACGTACATGAGGTAAGAGACCCGGTCTTAAAACTGAACCAGGTGGCGGTGGCCCACCACTTGTCTTCACGTCTATCCATTCTCTGGCGCGACCATCCCTCATCACTCCTATTCGTTTACGGCCGGCCAGCCACATTTTCTAACCACTCAAGTACAACTTCATCGATACCACGTAACTTTAGCTTAGTTACCCTTCATGCGTAACTTTCTCGACTGCTTTCTGAGGATCAAAATCAACGACATCCATCGCATTACATCCATAAGTACATGTTTGTTAAAACACATAAATAGAAATCAAGTATACGTGTCGGACAACGACTGTGTCCAAAGCCAAGATGTAAATCGTTTTAAAAGCGATCCTGTGAAGGCTTCACAAATCTTGTCTCGGATGACGGTCTCCAAAAGCTTTCCAAACACAGACGTTAAAGTTACTTGGGCGATAATCACCAGGCAGGGACTTATTACCTCCTCTTGAATATCTATGTTATACTGGCCAACGTCCAATCCTCAGGAACCTACACAGCAGTAAGTGACTTATTGAAAAGAGCAGTCAAGGGCTTAACCATCTCGTATTTGCTTCTTCTAACGTCCTCTGATAAAGCTTATCCGGACCTGCCGCTTTTGTTTACTTTCATTTCATTCAGCGATAAGAATACATATTCAACCTATATGTCATAAGTATGTCGACTGTTATCCTCTCCTAGCAATGGTGCTAGAAATGAGACAGGAGTTTTATCATCAACTGACAAAAACTAATCAAAAACAGTCATACACAGTGTATGGAATGATTTTGCATAGTCACCGTTTTTCCGTAATTAACTAACTAATTGTATGGGTAAATGACTCTCTTTGTTTTTGACGCAACCACGAAATGATTTTGGGTTTCATTCGCTAGTTTTCAGAAAGGTGCGCTTCATACTAACGATCAATTTAACGTACGTCTCTATCACGCTGGTTCTTACGCTCTTTGGTTTTCTTAGTCATTTCCTTAAAAAAAAAACAGGGGCAATTCCAATTACTTCACGATTACGCTATTTCAAATGCGGTTTCGGAAAAACGACAGTCTTCTTTGCAATGGCACATACGTTCCCTCCACTACTTTGAAAGTGTTACTGAAGCTTTGCTAAGCAACACCCGTACCGTTTGCTTTCATGATATATTCCCAGGTTTGCCCGTAAAGAGTACTGCAAAGATAGTTGAAGTTTACAGGTCTGACATCTGGTATTTCTTTCACGTCTATCATGTTACCCAGCATTAACATGAAGTGCTGAAATTCTGAAAGCAATCTGTCTGTGATCCCTCGTACACAATTCTTCCCCAGGTTCAACATCATAGGCAAGATTCTCTTCTCATACAGTTAGTATTTTGTGGTTATCAAATTAACAATAAAATAACAAACAATCAATAATAAGACAGTAGTTCCAGGGTAGTTAAGAAACATGTATGGAGAGACGACAGAAACATTCAAAAGAGGCTTAGACTCGTGGGTCAAGTCAGTCCCGGATGAAGTCTCGAGTGGATGACCATACCCAAGTGAGCGGTAGCTGAAACACGGCCATCTGACAAGCAAGACATGTGTGGTGAGCGCCACGCGCTAGGCCTACCTATCCGGCAAAATATCGTCGTAAACACTTGCTAAAGGAAAGGCACAATCTCTCTCTCTCTCTCTCTCTCTCTCTCTCTCTCTCTCTCTCTCTCTCTCTCTCTATCTATCTATCTATCTATCTATCTATCTATCTATCTATCTCGAGAAAATGATGCAATAGGAAGAGAAGGAGAAGAATGATCTGTTCGTTCCTACGGGTGTGGAAGACCTTCCTGCCTCTTTTAAACACGGCCAGGTCCGATCTGCTGGGTGGGGAGAGTAGCGAAGACGTTGTTGAGCGCGCGTGGGCCAAACTTGGCGTCGCGAGGAAAAGACACAAGACACTTGTTCAGGATGAAAATGAGAGTAACGCTTCGTTTCATTACCATTCCCTCCCACCTACCCCACATCACCACCACCAATATTCATCCCAGGGCTGGGAGCAACGCTTCGTTTCATTACCCCCTCCTCCCTCTCAATATACATCCCAGGTCTGAACTGCATATCTCATACGACACAGCCACGAGCGACCTGGCACCAGCGGCAGCATCCCCGGCGGATCAGCCACCCCCAAGAACCGGAGATGAAGGCGCTGCGAACCCAAGACAAAACAGATCCCATATTTGCCACGTCGCAGCGGGAGGTGTTCGTCCCTCCCTCGCCGTCTGTCTCAACTTGCGAAACGCCGAACCGCTGACGCGTCTCCCCCTCGAGCAGTTTGCCTTCCTCTTGTCGCCCTTCTCGCCGGCAGAAGTCTTATTGAAGATCTCTAGATCCCAAAGACACCAATAAAAGCACAGCGCGGCCTCGAATTGCGCCATGGCGAGGGCGTCTTGTTTCCCTTCAATGGGGTGATGAGACTCGTCCTCCTCCTACTCACATTCCAACCCGCCTTACGAGAAGACAACAAGACTTCTAAACCCCTTATTAGAAAACAATTCACGTTCCAACCCTCTTATTGGTAAGACAATAAACGTTCCAAAATTGAAAAGAAAAAAAAAAAACACGTTCTAACTCCCTTCTTGGTAAAAATTTACGTTCTGATCTCCCAACTGGAAAAATTTACGTCTAACCTCTTGTTAGAAAATTGTTGCAAAACAATTCACGTTCAAACCCCTTATAGGAATGCATTTTACGTTCCAATCTCTTTATCAGGAAAAGAAAAATACGTTTCAACCCCTTCACTGCAAACCATTTACGTTCGAACCCCATTATGTACGTTAAAACTCCCTTACTGGAACACATTTTACATTACAATCCCCATATTGGGAAACAATTTACGTTTCAAACTCCTTATTGCAAAAATCATTTACGTTTTCATCGAACTACACACGCTTTTTGGTGTCTTGAGCCTCTGCCTATGTAACTGTGTGTAACTTTTGGTGATTACCACGAAGAAAATGAAACACGATAAGTTCCCAAGTGCACTTTCGTGTAATAATCACATCATCAAAAGAGATACAAGAATGAGATAGAAGACTTGATCACAACCATCAGTTTCTTAAACCAGTTCTTCGGTAGATTTAAGGACAGAGCAACCAAAAGACATATCATTCAGTTAAGCACAAAACTGGTAAAAAAAAATGACGTAAAGAAGTATTCTTATAGTTTCAGAGTGGTGGATGAATGGTACAATAGTGGCGGATGACTGACACAAGTGGTGGATGAATGATACAAAAGTGGTGGATGAATGGCACAAGAGTGGTGGATGAATGATACATGAGTGGTGGATGAATGGCACAAGAGCGGTGGATGAATGATACATGAGTGGTGGATGAATGGCACAACAGTGGTGGATGAATGATACATGAGTGGTGGATGAATGGCACAAGAGTGGTGGATGAATGGTACACAATGACTGAGGACATGGTCAATGCAGACACCACATGTAAATAACATATGTAAATATAAGATGTGTGATAGCAGAGAGAATGTTCAAGAGACTAGGCCCCCACGAGTTTAAAACTCCCTCCCCGTACAATACAAAAAGTAATTAGAAGTAGGGTAATTACACATACAGTACAAAAAGTAATTGCAAGTAGGGTAATAGGGTAATTATACATCCAGTAATTACAAGTAGGGTAATTACACATATAATACAAAATAGTAATTGCAAGTACGGTAATTACACACACATACATACACACACACACACACACACACACACACACACGAGATGGGGGCCCATGAGTGTAGCCCCCCTTCGCCGTACAGGCCAAATAGGTAACTGTAGACGTAGAACGCATCGTCCAAATACGTAATTGCACACAGACAACAACCACAGAAATATCCCACCACGGCAAGAACAACAACACACACACACACACACACACACACACACACACACACACACACACACATTTCCACGGCCAAAAACACTAAGAATATAGTTCCCTTTTTCTATTTTCCCTGTACGGGCGCCGCACCCCATGTTCAGACAGAATAGTTTACGCGCAAATCCTTGACAAGAGAGAAGGGATGAAAGCTGGCAACCCTTCCGCGCCTCTGCTAAATCACAATAAAAAACGGCCAACCAGAAACATTGCATCCACAGTCTTTTTTTCCCCCCTCAGTTTTTTATGGTGGAAATCTGGGAGGAAATCTTTCCGGCGTGTGTGTGTGTGTGTGTGTGTGTGTGTGTGTGTGTGTGTGTGTAATAATAATAATAATAATAATAATAATAATAATAATAATAATAATAATAATAATAATAATAATACTAACAACAATAGTAGTAGTAGTAGTAGTAATAATAATAATAATAATAATAATAATAATAATAATAATAATAATAATAATAATAATAATAATAACATTAATAATAATAATAATAATAATAACAATAATAATAAACGGTTTAGTGAATAAAAAGCCCAGCCAAAGGATGACATAGTTCAAATACAGACAAAATAGACTTGAGGTCTTTGATCAGCCTTTATATATATATATATATATATATATATATATATATATATATATATATATATATATATATATATATATATATATCAGAAGTGAGTTTCGTTACTCCGAAGTGTTAGCAGCAGCATATGGATAACTCGGAAGGTATGGCATCAGTGATTGAAAAAAAAAAAAATACGTTCGGGAGTGGGATAAATGGGTTTTTGTTGTTGCTTAACCAAAGAAAATGGGGTTTTTGTTGTTGCTTAACCAAAGAAAATGGGCATGATTCACGATGTTCACAGTGGCGGAGCTGTTCTTGTTGTGGTGATTGTGGTGCCGAGCTGCAACCTGGGGACGAGGGATCTCTCGTGGCAGGTAGTAACGGTGGCAAGAATAGTGAAGGACCTTCTTCTTCCCCTAAGCTGTTGGGTGAGCTGGGAGGTTTATGTATTAATATATGTATAGAAGTTTATTTCCATACAGTGTGTATGTGTGTGTGTGTGTGTGTGTGTGTGTGTGTGTGTGTGTGTGTGTGTATTTATTCATCTTTAAGAGTCTTATCATGCCCGTTTGCATGATTCGCTATTCCTCGTCTTGCATGATTCGCTAATCCTCCTCATACATGATCCACTAATCCTCGGGTTAAGAATTCACGAGCACTTTAGTATCCCGTGAATCGGTATGATGAGCCATTTTCTCTCTTTTACCATAGAAAATGAGGAAACTCCGCCCCGGTATGGGTCACTACCTCAGCTTGTAAAAATGGCTTCCACTTAACGCAACCTTGAAGTCGTGTGAAGATGCACTAAGTCAACGTTGGTGTTAATAAGTTAACTCAAGCGGTTATCGTTTTCCACGTGAACGACTCTCTCTCTCTCTCTCTCTCTCTCTCTCTCTCTCTCTCTCTCTCTCTCTATCTATCTATCTATCTATCTATCTATCTATGTATTTGATCTTTGTGCTCTATCAACCTTTTCATTTGATAATATCATCTGCATTTACATTACCCTCTGGCCAATCATGCTTCTACACCAAACGCTGTATCAAACCTACGTAAACAGCCCAGCCCAAAAGTTGACTTTTCTCCGTTTCCATTTCCCAAAATATGTCAGAATAAAACTTAAATTTTGCATTTGGTTTTACCTGTCTTTTCTTTTTCTTTCTAAGGAGCATAAAAACTATATTTGCATTTCGAATTAGTTGGCATGGTAAAAAGTAAAATGAATTTCAAATTTCATATCAAGCGCCTGAAGAAAAACCAAAGCGCATCTGGCAGTTTCTATATGTGTGTGTGTGTGTGTGTGTGTGTGTGTGTGTGTGTGTGTTACTAGTTTATCTGCACGGGCCAGCCTGGGGGTTGGACCCCACTGGATTCCAATCCTGGCTAGGGCAGTCGGCCTACACCCAACCCAGGTGTTCATCCTCCCCTCTGGGCTGGTCCATAAATGGATACGTGGCTTAGGCTGTCGTGTGCACGTAGTAAAGACATGATACACATGTAAAAATTTCAAGAGAGACGGGCAACACGAGTGTACAACATTTACCTCGTAAATACACACACACACACACACACACACACACACACACACACACACACACACACACACACACCACCGCAAAGCCATTACCGCGTCCATCTCTGATGGCAACAGTCCTTGACCTTATGCTAATCCGTAGTAACACACAATACAACCCCTTCACTATATTTAATTAACAATAATCACTGATAATAATTGATTCCTGCAGGTGACAAGCGCCAGGGAAAATAAACGCCAGGGAGGACCCTCAATATCTACGTAGGTGTGATGCTGTATTTACCTATTTTATTCCCTGTAACAAAATGTTACAAAATAAGCACAAGGTTCTTATATTTCCTTTGAGGTGACGGGTTAAATAACGTTCACGCACGTTTTCTGTGGAGACCGTTTTCTGTCGGGGACCGACAGCTTCTACGGGCCTCTCCCTCTCTCTCTCATCTTGTCCCTTTGGCCTGGAGGGCGTTGTGGAGGGCGTACCGGAGGGAGTGGTTTGGGGAGACAAGAGAGGAGAGTGGCTTCGTGCCTCACCGTGCGACGGTGAGGGAGGTAGGTGTGTGTGTGTGTGTGTGTGTGTGTGTGTGTGTGTGTGTGTGTGTGTGTGTGTGTGTGTGTGTGTGTGTGTGTGGGATATCCCGAAACTACCTTGATTAAAATAGCCCGGGGACACTTGGGGACGCCGGGACTCGTAGTCATAGCCAGGTGGCAGACGGCTTTGCAATCTCCTGAAGGAGGAGGAAGGGGGGACTATATAAAGTCTTACTTCTGCTGTATTCTTTCTACTTTCATTCTCAGCGTTCTACCTTTCCTCTGCCTGTGCCACGTCGCATATATATATATATATATATATATATATATATATATATATATATATATATATATATATATATATATATACATATATATATATATATATATATATATATATATATATATATATATATATATATATATATATATATATGGGGCCTGGATGTGGAAAGGGAGCTGTGGTTTCGGTGCATTATTACATGACAGCTAGAGACTGAGTGTGAACGAATGTGGCCTTTGTTGTCTTTTCCTAGCGCTACCTCGCACACATGAGTGGGGAGGGGGTTGTTATTCCATGTGTGGCGAGGTGGCGATGGGAATGAATAAAGGCAGACAGTATGAATTATGTACATGGGTATATATGTATATATCTGTGTGTGTATACATATGTACACGTTGAGATGTATAGGTATGTATATGTGCTGTGTGTGGACGTGTATGTATATACATGTGTATGTTCGTGGGTTGGGCCATTCTTTCGTCTGTTTCCTTGCGCTACCTCACTAACGCGGGAGACAGCGACAAAGCAAAATAAAAAAAAAAATATATATATATATATATATATATATATATATATATATATATATATATATATATATATATATATATATAACATTGTTTCCTCGTCCGTGGTATATGAACGTGAGGCATGAGCCTGGGGGGGGAGGGGAAGGTATACAAAATGCAGGGTGGATGTGTTGGAAATGAAATGCCTAAGGAGAATATGTGGTGTGGAGAATGCTGATCGAATGATAAGAAACAATAAGGTACGAGAAAGATGTGGTAGTGAGAGCAGTATGTTTCAGATCTCAAGAGGGAGTGTTGAAATAGTTTGGACATATGGAGAGGATGAGTAAAGAGAGGTTGACTAAGAGGATACACATGGAGGGAACAAGGAAAAGGTGGAAACCAAAGAGGTGACAGGGTGGAATGATAGATCTTTGAAGATCTGGAGACTGAACATGCTGAAGGGTGTGAGACATGCAAGGGACAGAACGAATTAGAGCCGTGTGGTATACCTGGGACGACGTGCCTTCCATGGGATGAACCAGGGCATATGAAGCAGTCGGGGGAAATCAAAGAGAGGGCTCTGGGTCCCTGGTTATGGACAACTGGTGAGAGGCTGTGAGCAAATGAGGCCATGTCTTCCTCTTATTGGCGCTCCCTCGCTAATGCGAGAAATGGCAAACGTGTGAAAAACAGAATATACATATATACATATATATATATATATATATATATATATATATATATATATATATATATATATATATATATATGTGTGTGTGTGTGTGTGTGTGTGTGTGTGTGTGTGTGTGTGTGTGTGTGTAAAAATATTTTCTGTTGTGAACTTCATGATATAATGGCAAACAAAATCGTAAAACATTTTCATTATAGAAAAAAAAAATGAAAATTCTGCGGAAGGAACATTATCTTCTTTTTTCTCTCTTTTAATGGTCAGTTCCAAATAACAGGGGCTGGCGAGGTAAACATAAACACAATTATTTTTAACTGGCTGTAGAGCCACACGAGGACCTGGGGTAACCACATGGTCACACTGGTACCTAGAGTAACCACATGGTGACACTGGTACCTGGGGTAACCAAACGGTCACACTGGTACCTGGGGTAACCACACGGTTAACACTGGTACCTGGGGTAACCACATGGTCACCCTGGTACCTGGGGTAACCAAACGGTCACACTGTTACCTGGGGTAACCACATGGCCACATTGGTACCTAGGGTAACCACACAGTTAACACTGGTACCTAGGGTAACCATATGGTCATATTGGTACTTGGGGTATCCACATGGTTAACAGTGGTACCTGGGATAACCACACGATCACACTGGTACCTGGGTAACCACATGGTCACACTGGTACCTGAGGTAACCACATGATCACACTGGTAACTGGGGTAACCACATGGCCACACTGGTACCTGGGGTAACCATAAGTTTAACACTGGTAACTGGGATAACCACATGATCACACTGGTACCTGACATAACCACATGATCACACTGGTACCTGGGGGTAACCACATGATCACACTGGTACCTGACATAACCACATGATCACACTGGTACCTGACATAACCACATGACCACACTGGTACATGACATAACCACATGATCACACTGGTACCTGACATAACCACATGATCACACTGGTACATGACATAACCACATGATCACACTGGTACATGACATAACCACATGATCACACTGGTACATGACATAACCACATGATCACACTGGTACCTGGGGGTAACCACATGACCACACTGGTACATGACATAACCACATGATCACACTGGTACCTGACATAACCACATGACCACACTGGTACATGACATAACCACATGATCACACTGGTACATGACATAACCACATGACCACACTGGTACCTGACATAACCACATGATCACACTGGTACCTGACATAACCACATGATCACACTGGTACCTGACATAACCACATGATCACACTGGTACCTGGGGGTAACCACATGATCACACTGGTACCTGAGATAACCACATGATCACACTGGTACCTGACATAACCACATGACCACACTGGTACCTGGGGGTAACCACATGATCACACTGGTACATGACATAACCACATGATCACACTGGTACCTGACATAACCACATGATCACACTGGTACCTGGGGGTAACCACATGATCACACTGGTACATGACATAACCACATGATCACACTGGTACCTGGGGGTAACCACATGATCACACTGGTACATGACATAACCACATGATCACACTGGTACCTGAGATAACCACATGATCACACTGGTACCTGACATAACCACATGACCACACTGGTACCTGGGGGTAACCACATGATCACACTGGTACATGACATAACCACATGATCACACTGGTACCTGGGGGTAACCACATGATCACACTGGTACATGACATAACCACATGATCACACTGGTACCTGACATAACCACATGACCACACTGGTACCTGACATAACCACATGATCACACTGGTACCTGGGGGTAACCACATGATCACACTGGTACATGACATAACCACATGATCACACTGGTACCTGACATAACCACATGACCACACTGGTACCTGACATAACCACATGACCACACTGGTACCTGACATAACCACATGATCACACTGGTACCTGGGGGTAACCACATGATCACACTGGTACCTGGGGGTAACCACATGATCACACTGGTACATGACATAACCACATGATCACACTGGTACCTGACATAACCACATGATCACACTGGTACCTGACATAACCACATGATCACACTGGTACCTGACATAACCACATGATCACACTGGTACCTGACATAACCACATGACCACACTGGTACATGACATAACCACATGATCACACTGGTACATGACATAACCACATGATCACACTGGTACATGACATAACCACATGATCACACTGGTACCTGACATAACCACATGACCACACTGGTACCTGACATAACCACATGACCACACTGGTACCTGGGGGTAACCACATGATCACACTGGTACATGACATAACCACATGATCACACTGGTACATGACATAACCACATGACCACACTGGTACCTGACATAACCACATGACCACACTGGTACCTGACATAACCACATGATCACACTGGTACCTGGGGGTAACCACATGATCACACTGGTACCTGGGGGTAACCACATGATCACACTGGTACATGACATAACCACATGATCACACTGGTACATGACATAACCACATGATCACACTGGTACATGACATAACCACATGATCACACTGGTACCTGACATAACCACATGATCACACTGGTACCTGACATAACCACATGACCACACTGGTACATGACATAACCACATGATCACACTGGTACATGACATAACCACATGATCACACTGGTACATGACATAACCACATGATCACACTGGTACCTGACATAACCACATGACCACACTGGTACCTGACATAACCACATGACCACACTGGTACCTGACATAACCACATGATCACACTGGTACCTGGGGGTAACCACATGATCACACTGGTACCTGGGGGTAACCACATGATCACACTGGTACATGACATAACCACATGATCACACTGGTACCTGACATAACCACATGACCACACTGGTACCTGACATAACCACATGATCACACTGGTACCTGACATAACCACATGATCACACTGGTACCTGACATAACCACATGACCACACTGGTACCTGACATAACCACATGATCACACTGGTACATGACATAACCACATGATCACACTGGTACATGACATAACCACATGACCACACTGGTACATGACATAACCACATGATCACACTGGTACCTGGGGGTAACCACATGATCACACTGGTACATGACATAACCACATGATCACACTGGTACCTGACATAACCACATGACCACACTGGTACCTGACATAACCACATGATCACACTGGTACCTGACATAACCACATGATCACACTGGTACCTGACATAACCACATGATCACACTGGTACCTGACATAACCACATGATCACACTGGTACCTGGGGGTAACCACATGATCACACTGGTACATGACATAACCACATGATCACACTGGTACCTGACATAACCACATGACCACACTGGTACCTGGGGGTAACCACATGATCACACTGGTACATGACATAACCACATGACCACACTGGTACCTGACATAACCACATGATCACACTGGTACCTGGGGGTAACCACATGATCACACTGGTACCTGGGGGTAACCACATGATCACACTGGTACATGACATAACCACATGATCACACTGGTACCTGACATAACCACATGACCACACTGGTACATGACATAACCACATGATCACACTGGTACCTGGGGGTAACCACATGATCACACTGGTACATGACATAACCACATGATCACACTGGTACCTGACATAACCACATGACCACACTGGTACATGACATAACCACATGATCACACTGGTACCTGGGGGTAACCACATGACCACACTGGTACATGACATAACCACATGATCACACTGGTACCTGACATAACCACATGATCACACTGGTACATGACATAACCACATGATCACACTGGTACCTGACATAACCACATGACCACACTGGTACCTGGGGGTAACCACATGATCACACTGGTACATGACATAACCACATGATCACACTGGTACATGACATAACCACATGATCACACTGGTACATGACATAACCACATGATCACACTGGTACCTGGGGGTAACCACATGATCACACTGGTACATGACATAACCACATGATCACACTGGTACATGACATAACCACATGATCACACTGGTACATGACATAACCACATGATCACACTGGTACATGAGATAACCACATGATCACACTGGTACCTGACATAACCACATGATCACACTGGTACATGACATAACCACATGATCACACTGGTACCTGACATAACCACATGATCACACTGGTACCTGAGATAACCACATGATCACACTGGTACATGACATAACCACATGATCACACTGGTACCTGACATAACCACATGATCACACTGGTACCTGAGATAACCACATGATCACACTGGTACCTGGGGGTAACCACATGATCACACTGGTACATGACATAACCACATGATCACACTGGTACATGACATAACCACATGATCACACTGGTACATGACATAACCACATGATCACACTGGTACCTGACATAACCACATGATCACACTGGTACCTGACATAACCACATGATCACACTGGTACCTGACATAACCACATGACCACACTGGTACCTGACATAACCACATGATCACACTGGTACCTGACATAACCACATGATCACACTGGTGCCTGACATAACCACATGACCACACTGGTACCTGGGGGTAACCACATGATCACACTGGTATATCCACTGGAAGACTATTTCCAGGCAGATATCAATTACCTGTTCGGAATACTTTGGTTACCAAGGCACTTTTTCCATTCCTCCGCCTCTTGCCCCGGAGCATGGAGGCGATGAGAGAGGACCAGGTGAAGTTATCTGTCATCTCACACTCCGTCTCCGGTGGGGGAAGGGGGGCGAAAATTCTGGGAGCCTTGAAGAATGTTTGGAAGTCGAGAACATTTCCAGAGGACCAGGTGAAGTTATCTGTCATCTCACACTCCGTCTCCGGTGGGGGAAGGGGGGCGAAAATTCTGGGAGCCTTGAAGAATGTTTGGAAGTCGAGAACATTATCTCGGAAAGCAAAAAAAAAATGGGAGGTCTTGCGCGTTCCATTCACTGTAGTTAGTCTGTCTTCAACTTTTAAGGCAATTAGTGGCAGAACCACGCTAGCGATCTCCCTCTCAGCCATGGAACTGGAGTGGAGATGAGTTACGTCCTGACGAGTTACGTCCTCGTGAGTTACATCCTCATGAATTACGTCCAGTGAGTTATGTCCTCGTGAGTTACGTCTAGTGAGTTAGGTCCTTGTGAGTTAGGTCCTCGTGAGTTAGGTCCTCGTGAGTTACGTCCTCGTGAGTTACGTCGTCATGAGTTATGTTCACGAAGCCCCGCTCATAACGAAACCCTTGGTCGTAACGAAACCCAGCTCGTAACGAAACCCAGCTCATAACGAAACCACGTTCGTAACGAAACCGCGTTCGTAACGAAACCTAGCTCGTAACGAAACCTAGCTCGTAACGAGACCCCGCTCGTCACGAAACCTCGCTCGTAACGAAAACCTTAGTCGTAACGAAAACCTTAGTCGTACAGGATTGTAACACGAATGGAAAGCGTTTACGGCCGACTCGCATACTTAAGCGAACACAGTAACACCTCGCAATGGAAAAAAAAAAATAAAGTCCCTTCATATAAAGACAACACGCGACTTTAGCTTGTTAGGGGTCAGAGGTTAAGCGCTGTTAGGGGTCAGAGGTTAAGTGCTGTTAGGGGTCAGAGGTTAAGTGCTGTCTGGCTTGGGGAAGGAAGGGGGGTGGGGGTTATATTAACTGAATGAACTTCCCCATAAATGATTAGAAACTTTAAGCCATCCTGCATATATATATATATATATATATATATATATATATATATATATATATATATATATATATATATATATATATATATATATATATATATATATATATATATATATCATCCCTGGGGATAGGGGAGAAAGAATACTTCCCACGTATTCCCTGCGTGTCGTAGAAGGCGACTAAAAGGGGAGGGAGCGGGTGGCTGGAAATCCTCCCCTCTCGTTTTTTTTTTTTTTCAATTTTCCAAAAGAAGGAACAGAGAAGGGGGCCAGGTGAGGATGTTCCCTCTGGGGCCCGGTCCTCTGTTCATGGCGCTACCTCGCTAATGCGGGAAATGGCGAATAGTACAAAAGAAAGAAAAATATATATATATATATATATATATATATATATATATATATATATATATATATATATATATATATATATATACATATATATATATATATATATATATATATATATATATATATATATATATATATATATATATATTGGAAAGGATCACAATTTTGCGCGTGATCAAGATATTCCTATGAGTCCACGGGGAAAATGAAACACGAAAAGTTCCCAAGTGCACTTTCGTGTAATAATCACATCATCAGGGGAGACACAAGAGAGAAATATAACAATCAGTTGATATACATCGAAGAGACGAAGCTAGGACGCCATTTAGTAAACATGTGATTGTGACTGTGATTGTTTACCAAGTGGCGTCCTAGCTTCGTCTCTTCGATGTATATCAACTGATTGTTATATTTCTCTCTTGTGTCTCCCCTGATGATGTGATTATTACACGAAAGTGCACTTGGGAACTTTTCGTGTTTCATTTTCCCCGTGGACTCATTTCCCGCGTCAGCGAGGTAGCGTTTAGAACAGAGGACGGGCCTCTGAGGAAACATCCTCATCCAGCCCCCTTCTCTGTTCCTTCCTTTGGAAAAAAAAAAAAAAAAGAGAGGGGAGGATTTCCAGCCCCCCGCTCCCTTCCCTTTTAGTCGCCTTCTACGACACGCAGGGAATACGTGGGAAGTATTCTTTCCCCCCCATCCCCAGGTATATATATATATATATATATATATATATATATATATATATATATATATATATATATATATATATAAAGGATCGGGTACTACTACTAATATTCTTCGGTATTGAGAAAATAAAGGACATCTCCATTCATCCATATGAAGATAACAATTTCGCTGATCACAGGCGATAACGAGAGGTGGCCTCTTGTGTTTATCATCAGTTCAGCCACGACTGCGTCAGCTGTCTTAATGTCATCTGTTCAGCCATGACTACTGTGTCACATCAGTTCACAAAACAAATTACACTCCCGGGTTTTTTTTTCCCTTGGCAGCCATCAACGTAATTGCCAGGCGAAATGTAATTCCGCCGATTACTTCTTCAAAAAAAGAAAACAAGGTATAATTTTTTTTTTTTGCCCACCACACCTTTCCTTGTTACATTTTCTGTTCGAAGTAATCTTGATTACGTCGTGCTCAAGGACTGTACCGTCGTGCATAGTAATCGTACCGTCGTGCTCAAGGACTGTACCGTCGTGCATAGTGATCGTACCGTCGTGCTCAAGGACTGTACCATCGTGCATAGTGATCGTACCGTCGTGCTCAAATGGCTGTACCGTCGTGCCCAGTGATCGTACCGTCGTGCTCAAATGGCTGTACCGTCGTGCTCAGTGATCGTACCGTCGTGCTCAAGGACTGTAACCAAAATATAAAGGATTGTAACCGCACTATAAAAGGATTGTAACAGAACTATAAAGGATTGTATCGAATATAAAGGATTGTAACCGTACTATAAAAGGATTGTCACCGAACTATAAAGGATTGTAACCGAACTATAAGGATTGTAACCGACCTATAAAGGATTGTACCGAACTATAAAGGATGTAATCGAACTATAAGCGATTGTAATCGAACTATAAAGGATTGTACCGAACTATAAAGGATTGTAATCGAACTATAAAGGAATTGTAACCGAACTATAAGGATTGTAACCGAACATAAAGGATTGTAACCGAACATAAAGGATTGTAACCGTACTATAAAAGGATTGTAATTCGAACTATAAAGGATGTAATCGAACTATACAGGATTGTAATCGAACTATAATGGACTGTAATCGAACTATAAAGGATTGTCACCGAACTATAAAGGATTGTTAATCGAACTATAAAGGATTGTAATCGAACTATAAAGGATTGTATCGAACTATAAAGGATTGTAATTCGAACTATAAAGGATGTATCGAACTATAAAGGATGTAACCGAACTATAATGGATTGTAACCGAACATAAAGGATTGTAACCGCACTATAAAAGGATTGTTAATCGAACTATAAAGGATTGTAATTCGAACTATAAAGGAATGTAATCGAACTATAAAGGAATTGTAACCGAACTATTAAAGGATTGTAATCGAACTATAAAGATTGTAATCGAACTATAATGGACTGTAATCGAACTATAAAGATTGTAATCGAACTATAAAGGATTGTTAATCGAACTATAAACGATTGTAATCGAACTATAAAGGATGTAATCGAACTATAAAGATTGTAATCGAACTATTAAAGGATTGTAATCGAACTATAAAGATTGTAATCGAACTATAATGGATTGTAATCGAACTATAAAGGATTGTAACAGAACTATAAAGGATTGTATCGAATATAAAGGATTGTAACCGAATATAAAGGATTGTAACAGAACTATAAAGGATTGTACCGAACTATAAAGGATTGTTAATCGAACTATAAACGATTGTAATCGAACTATACAGGATTGTAATCGAACTATAAACGATTGTAATCGAACTATAAAGGATTGTAACCGTACTATAAAAGGATTGTAATCGAACTATACAGGATTGTAATCGAACTATTAAAGGATTGTAATCGAACTATAATGGATTGTAATCGAACTATAATGGACTGTAATCGAACTATACAGGATTGTAATCGAACTATAAACGATTGTAATCGAACTATAAAGATGTAACCGAACTATAAAGGACTGTAACCAAACTATCAAGGACTGTACCGTCGTGCTCAAGGACCGTACCGTTGTGCCCAGTGATCGTACCGTCGTGCTCAAGGACTGTACCGTCGTGCATAGTAATCGTACCGTCGTGCTCAAGGACTGTACCGTCGTGCATAGTGATCGTACCGTCGTGCTCAAGGACTGTACCATCGTGCATAGTGATCGTAACCGTCGTGCTCAAGGACTGTACCGTCGTGCTCAAGGACTGTACCATCGTGCATAGTGATCGTACCGTCGTGCTCAAGGCCTGTACCATCGTGCATAATGATCGTACCGTCGTGCTCAAATGGCTGTACCGTCGTGCTCAAGGACTGTACCGTCGTGCCCAGTGATCGTACCGTCGTGCTCAGTGATCGTACCGTCGTGCTCAGTGATCGTACCGTCGTGCTCAAGGACTGTACCGTCGTGCATAGTGATCGTACCGTCGTGCTCAGTGATCGTACCGTCGTGCTCAAGGACTGTACCGTTGTGCATAGTGATCGTACGTCGTGCTCAAGGACTGTACCGTCGTGCATAATGATCGTACCGTCGTGCCCAGTGATCGTACCGTCGTGCTCAAGGACTGTACCGTCGTGCATAGTGATCGTACCGTCGTGCTCAGTGATCGTACCGTCGTTCTCAAGGACTGTAACCAAAATATAAAGGATTGTATCGAACTATAAAGGATAGTAACCGAACTATAAGGATTGTAACGAACTATAAAGGATGTAATCGAACTATAAAGATTGTAACCGAACTATAATGGATTGTAATCGAACTATAATGGACTGTAATCGAACTATAAAGGATTGTAACCGTACTATAAAAGGATTGTATCGAATATAAAGGATTGTAACGAATATAAAGGATTGTAACGAATATAAAGGATTGTAACGAATATAAAGGATTGTAACGAATATAAAGGATTGTAACGAATATAAAGGATTGTAACCGCACTATAAAAGGATTGTAATCGAACTATACAGGATTGTAATCGAACTATAAAGGATGTATCGAACTATAATGGACTGTAATCGAACTATAAGGATTGTAACCGACCTATAAAGGATTGTAACCGAACTAAAAAGGATTGTAACCGAACAATAAAGGATTGTAACCGAACTTAAAGGATTGTAACCGAACTATAAAGGATTGTAATCGAACTAATAAAGGATTGTAACCGCACTATAAAAGGATTGTATCGAACTATAAAGGATTGTAATCGAACTATAAAGGATTGTATCGAACTATAAAGGATAGTAACCGAACTATAAGGATTGTAACCGAACAATAAAGGATTGTAACCGAACCTATAAAGGATTGTAACCGCACTATAAAAGGATTGTACCGAACTATAAAGGATGTAACCGAACTATAAAGGATTGTAACCGAACTATAAAGGATTGTAACCGAACATAAAGGATTGTAACCGCACTATAAAAGGATTGTAACCGCACTATAAAAGGATTGTAACCGACCTATAAAGGATTGTAACCGCACTATAAAAGGATTGTACCGAACTATAAAGGATTGTAACCGACCTATAAAGGATTGTAATCGAACTATAAAGGATTGTAACCGAACAATAAAGGATTGTAACGAACTATAAAGGATGTAACCGAACTATAAAGGAATTGTAACCGAACTATAAGGATTGTAACGAACTATAAAGGATTGTATCGAATATAAAGGATTGTACCGAACTATAAAGGATTGTATCGAACTATAATGGATTGTAACCGAACTAAAAAGGATTGTAACCGAACCTATAAAGGATTGTTAATCGAACTATAAAGATTGTAACCGAACTTAAAGGATTGTAACCGACCTATAAAGGATTGTAACCGAACATAAAGGATTGTAACCGTACTATAAAAGGATTGTAATCGAACTATAAGCGATTGTAATCGAACTATAATGGATTGTAATCGAACTATAAACGATTGTAATCGAACTATAAAGGATAGTAACCGAACTATAATGGATTGTAATCGAACTATAAAGGATTGTAACCGAACTATAAGGATTGTAACCGACCTATAAAGGATTGTAACCGTACTATAAAAGGATTGTAACCGAACATAAAGGATTGTAACCGTACTATAAAAGGATTGTATCGAACTATAATGGATTGTAATCGAACTATAATGGATTGTAATCGAACTATAAAGGATTGTATCGAATATAAAGGATTGTATCGAACTATAATGGATTGTAACCGAACAATAAAGGATTGTAACCAACTATAAAGGATTGTAATCGAACTATAAACGATTGTAATCGAACTATAAAGGAATTGTAACCGAACTATAAAGGACTGTAACCAAACTATAAAGGATTGTAACCGCACTATAAAAGGATTGTACCGAACTATAAAGGATGTAATCGAACTATAAAGGAATGTAATCGAACTATAAAGGATTGTATCGAACTATAATGGATTGTAACCGAACTATTAAAGGATTGTAACCGAACTATAAAGGATGTAATCGAACTATAAAGGATTGTAACCGAACTATAAAGGATTGTAATCGAACTATAAACGATTGTAATCGAACTATAAAGGATTGTAACCGAACTATAAAGGATTGTAATCGAACTATAAACGATTGTAATCGAACTATAATGGATTGTAACCGAACTATAAAGGATTGTAACCGAACTATAAAGGATTGTAACCGAACTATAAAGGATTGTAATCGAACTATAAGCGATTGTAATCGAACTATAATGGACTGTAATCGAACTATAAACGATTGTAATCGAACTATAATGGATTGTAACCGAACTATAAAGGATTGTAACCGAACTATAAAGGATTGTAATCGAACTATAAAGGATTGTAACCGTACTATAAAGGATTGTAACCGAACTATAAAGGATTGTAACCGAACTATAAAGGATTGTAATCGAACTATAAAGGATTGTAATCGAACTATAAAGGATTGTAACCGAACTATAAAGGATTGTAACCGAACTATAAAGGATTGTAACCGAACTATAAAGGATTGTAATCGAACTATAAAGGATTGTAACCGAACTATAAAGGATTGTAACCGAACTATAAAGGACTGTAACCAAACTATAAAGGACTGTAACCAAAATATAAAGGATTGTAATCGAACTATAAAGGATTGTAACCAAACTATAAAGGATTGTAACCGAACTATAAAGGATTGTAACCGAACTATAAAGGATTGTAACCGAACTATAAAGGATTGTAATCGAACTATAAGCGATTGTAATCGAACTATAATGGATTGTAATCGAACTATAAACGATTGTAATCGAACTATAATGGATTGTAACCGAACTATAAAGGATTGTAACCGAACTATAAAGGATTGTAATCGAACTATAAAGGATTGTAACCGCACTATAAAGGATTGCAACCGAACTATAAAGGATTGTAACCGAACTATAAAGGATTGTAATCGAACTATAAAGGATTGTAATCGAACTATAAAGGATTGTAACCGAACTATAAAGGATTGTAACCGAACTATAAAGGATTGTAACCGAACTATAAAGGATTGTAATCGAACTATAAAGGATTGTAATCGAACTATAAAGGATTGTAACCGAACTATAAAGGATTGTAACCGAACTATAAAGGATTGTAACCGAACTATAAAGGATTGTAATCGAACTATAAAGGATTGTAACCGAACTATAAAGGATTGTAACCGAACTATAAAGGATTGTAACCGAACTATAAAGGATTGTAATCGAACTATAAAGGATTGTAACCGAACTATAAAGGATTGTAACCGAACTATAAAGGACTGTAACCAAACTATAAAGGACTGTAACCAAAATATAAAGGATTGTAATCGAACTATAAAGGATTGTAACCAAACTATAAAGGATTGTAACCGAACTATAAAGGATTGTAACCGAACTATAAAGGATTGTAACCGAACTATAAAGGATTGTAATCGAACTATAAGCGATTGTAATCGAACTATAATGGATTGTAATCGAACTATAAACGATTGTAATCGAACTATAATGGATTGTAACCGAACTATAAAGGATTGTAACCGAACTATAAAGGATTGTAACCGAACTATAAAGGATTGTAACCGAACTATAAAGGATTGTAACCGAACTATAAAGGATTGTAACCGCAACAGGAATTCAAACTTATACTCTCGACCCCAGGTGGTCCCGCGGGTGCTTCGTGGTCAGCAACGCTAACCGTAACACCAGAGAAGGTGCAATAGTCACCATCTATTATCACCCCTCTCTCCCTCAGACGAGCTGGACACTTCAGAACCAGTCCTGTAACTGTAGTTCCCGGTTCCACTTCTGTAACGAGGTGACAGAGCCAGCAACCACTCTCACCATTGACCCTCTGAGACCAGGTGTTACAAGGCTCCGCGAGTGACACCGTTACACAGCGAGTTACACCGTCACACCGCGAGTTACACCGTCACAACGCGAGTTACACCGTCACACCGCGAGTTACACCGTCACACCGCGAGTTACACCGCGGGCCAAGTCGCCACTGGCTAGGACACACCACCAGGATTAAGAGTTCGCCTCAAAGACTCCAGTGGAGTCTAACTACACCTTTCCCTGCCACTGGAGAAGCAGAGCAGCCTCCACACACTGCCTGGCCTCCTATACGACACCAGGCAGGAATCCTTCCCAGAAAGGAAGGAAATGACACAGGAGCGTCTATAGGAATCCTCAGAAGTCCTTATAGGAACCCTCAGAAGTCCTTATAGGAACCCTCAGAAGTCCTTATAGGAACCCTCAGAAGTCCTTTTAGGAACCCTCAGAAGTCCTTATAGGAACCCTCAGAAGTCCTTATAGGAACCCTCAGAAGTCCTTTTAGGAACCCTCAGAAGTCCTTAAAGGAACCCTCAGAAGTCCTTTTAGGAACCCTCAGAAGTCCTTTTAGGAGCCCTCAGAAGTCCTTATAGGAACCCTCAGAAGTCCTTTTAGGAACCCTCAGAAGTCCTTTTAGGAACCCTCAGAAGTCCTTATAGGAACCCTCAGAAGTCCTTTTAGGAACCCTCAGAAGTCCTTATAGGAACCCTCAGAAGTCCTTATAGGAACCCTCAGAAGTCCTTTTAGGAACCCTCAGAAGTCCTTATAGGAACCCTCAGAAGTCCTTTTAGGAACCCTCAGAAGTCCTTTTAGGAGCCCTCAGAAGTCCTTATAGGAACCCTCAGAAGTCCTTTTAGGAACCCTCAGAAGTCCTTTTAGGAACCCTCAGAAGTCCTTATAGGAACCCTCAGAAGTCCTTATAGGAACCCTCAGAAGTCCTTATAGGAACCCTCAGAAGTCCTTTTAGGAACCCTCAGAAGTCCTTTTAGGAACCCTCAAAGGCCTTATAGGAACCCTCAGAAGTCCTTATAGGAACCCTCAGAAGTCCTTTTAGGAACCCTCAGAAGTCCTTATAGGAACCCTCAGAAGTCCTTATAGGAACCCTCAGAAGTCCTTATAGGAACCCTCAGAAGTCCTTTTAGGAACCCTCAGAAGTCCTTTTAGGAGCCCTCAGAAGTCCTTATAGGAACCCTCAGAAGTCCTTTTAAAAACCCTCAGAAGTCCTTTTAGGAACCCTCAGAAGTCCTTTTAGGAACCCTCAGAAGTCCTTTTAGGAACCCTCAGAAGTCCTTTTAGGAACCCTCAGAAGTCCTTATAGGAACCCTCAGAAGTCCTTTTAGGAACCCTCAGAGGTCCTTATAGGAACCCTCAGAAGTCCTTTTAGGAACCCTCAGAAGTCCTTATAGGAACCCTCAGAAGTCCTTTTAGGAACCCTCAGAAGTCCTTCTAGGAACCCTCAGAAGTCCTTTTAGGAACCCTCAGAAGTCCTTATAGGAACCCTCAGAAGTCCTTTTAGGAACCCTCAGAAGTCCTTATAGGAACCCTCAGAAGTCCTTTTAGGAACCCTCAGAAGTCCTTATAGGAACCCTCAGAAGTCCTTTTAGGAACCCTCAGAAGTCCTTTTAGGAACCCTCAGAAGTCCTTATAGGAACCCTCAGAAGTCCTTTTAGGAACCCTCAGAAGTCCTTTTAGGAACCCTCAGAAGTCCTTATAGGAACCCTCAGAAGTCCTTATAGGAACCCTCAGAAGTCCTTATAGGAACCCTCAGAAGTCCTTTTAGGAACCCTCAGAAGTCCTTCTAGGAACCCTCAGAAGTCCTTTTAGGAACCCTCAGAAGTCCTTATAGGAACCCTCAGAAGTCCTTTTAGGAACCCTCAGAAGTCCTTATAGGAACCCTCAGAAGTCCTTTTAGGAACCCTCAGAAGTCCTTATAGGAACCCTCAGAAGTCCTTTTAGGAACCCTCAGAAGTCCTTTTAGGAACCCTCAGAAGTCCTTATAGGAACCCTCAGAAGTCCTTATAGGAACCCTCAGAAGTCCTTATAGGAACCCTCAGAAGTCCTTTTAGGAACCCTCAGAAGTCCTTCTAGGAACCCTCAGAAGTCCTTTTAGGAACCCTCAGAAGTCCTTATAGGAACCCTCAGAAGTCCTTTTAGGAACCCTCAGAAGTCCTTATAGGAACCCTCAGAAGTCCTTTTAGGAACCCTCAGAAGTCCTTATAGGAACCCTCAGAAGTCCTTTTAGGAACCCTCAGAAGTCCTTTTAGGAACCCTCAGAAGTCCTTATAGGAACCCTCAGAAGTCCTTTTAGGAACCCTCAGAAGTCCTTTTAGGAACCCTCAGAAGTCCTTATAGGAACCCTCAGAAGTCCTTATAGGAACCCTCAGAAGTCCTTATAGGAACCCTCAGAAGTCCTTATAGGAACCCTCAGAAGTCCTTTTAGGAACCCTCAGAAGTCCTTATAGGAACCCTCAGAAGTCCTTATAGGAACCCTCAGAAGTCCTTTTAGGAACCCTCAGAAGTCCTTTTAGGAACCCTCAGAAGTCCTTATAGGAACCCTCAGAAGTCCTTATAGGAACCCTCAGAAGTCCTTTTAGGAACCCTCAGAAGTCCTTATAGGAACCCTCAGAAGTCCTTATAGGAACCCTCAGAAGTCCTTTTAGGAACCCTCAGAAGTCCTTATAGGAACCCTCAGAAGGCCTTATAGGAACCCTCAGAAGTCCTTTTAGGAACCCTCAGAAGTCCTTATAGGAACCCTCAGAAGTCCTTTTAGGAACCCTCAAAGGCCTTATAGGAATCCTCAGAAGTCCTTATAGGAACCCTCAGAAGTCCTTTTAGGAACCCTCAGAAGTCCTTTTAGGAACCCTCAGAAGTCCTTATAGGAACCCTCAGAAGTCCTTTTAGGAACCCTCAGAAGTCCTTTTAGGAACCCTCAGAAGTCCTTTTAGGAACCCTCAGAAGTCCTTCGCCGCTGGGCGACACCACACCACACCACACCGCCGTGCACTACTACTACTACTATACCACGAAGACCATCTTCCCTCCCTCCCTCCTTCTATTGTCCCTGAGTCAGAGCCTTCTTCCACAGACAACCTTCGACCCAACGGCAAGTTCGCTCTCCATTAAACTTTTCCCCGTTCTCACCCACCAAGTTAAGAAAGGAAGACACCTCCCTTCCTCCCACTAGCCTTCCTTCCCCTCCCTCTCTCCCTCCTGTAAGCGAGGTCTTCGGCTATATTTCTATGAGAGAGAGAGAGAGAGAGAGAGAGAGAGAGAGAGAGAGAGAGAGAGAGAGAGAGAGAGAGAGAGAGAGAGAGAGAGAGAGGAATGGTTGGGTTGCCGTGGGGGGGGAGGGGGGCCTCCTTCCGCGTCGCAGTTCCAAGGGCTTAGGAAGGGCGGGAGGGGAAAGGGAGGGGGGGAGAGGGGAACACTCCAAACGAGGTAGTTGAGTTTAGCGAGGCTGGGGCCTACTCTTGGTGCATGGCGGTTTGAAGGATGTGGTTACGTGCCTCTGGAATCCTACAGTGGAATCCTACAGGGGGAAGATGAGAGGGGTCTACCACATGAAATCCTACAGGGGAATCCTACAGGGGGAAGATGAGAGGGGTCTACCACATGAAATCCTACAGGGGAAACCGACAGGGGAAAGATGAGGGGTCTACCACATGAAATCCTACAGGGGAAACCTACAGGGGAAAGATGAGAGGGGTCTACCACATGAAATCCTACAGGGGAAACCTACAGGGGAAAGATGAGAGGGGGGTCTACCACACGTGCAAGGGGGGGTAGACCATGTCACCGTGACTGGAAAACACACTAACCTGTTTTCTGTGGATCACCCAGACGACCCCACAATGTTGCAGCATCTCACGCCGGCGACACTCCTTCCCAACTCACCTGCGGGAGGGAAGAGAAAATCGTCAAAATAGCTTTCTTGACGAACTTGTCTTCCTTCTAATTACACTAGTTAGTCTTCCTTGGTTTACGTATGCATTTGTCAACAATCTCTACATGGTAATTGAGTTTTCTTGCAATTTGTTCATTTTGGTCCTTGAAGGGATAACGTTCTGTGTTTCCATCAGTGTTTCTCAAAGCATTCTGCATACGGAGTCCAGAATCTAGTGATGATGAACAGTGCAATATCTAGGACATTGGTTTTAAACCACAGTAACCCAGGCATTTCCTTAATTCAGCTTGTAATCTTGCTACAAAGTCTTTTATGCAATGTTCAACTTCAAGAACCATTTGTGAACAGAAACATTTTGGTATTACCCTATTGCGAGAACGTACTCAATGTTCCTGTTTCTGTTCGAAAAAAAGAATTAATTCTAATGTAGTCTTCAGTAAAAAATGATAAGTCAGGAAAAGTCTTTAAGAATTTTTCTAACTCCTCACGAAGGCTGTGTGTACAACATCCCCTGTAAAGTGTGTGATCATGCCACTGGGTAAACTGTCATGATTCTCAGTGTCCCAAATACACAACATAGTGTTAAGTGTGGCCAAGAAGGATGCAAAAATTTCTTCACGAGAATTTGGTCAACAAAGTGACTGGAGCAGTGTTAAGGTTACCACACACAATATCTTAGTAACGGATAGAAATAGCGTTGAATCGTCTATTATCACTGCGGATATATTAATATGAATCGAAAATGTTTTCTTACATAAATTAGACATCTATATAAGTGGAAAAAAAAAAATGTAAATATGTTTCCCAGAACACAGGTTAACCTGAGTTTGTAACTTGAGAGAGAGAGGGTGAGGTGGTCGAGGTTGACCTGTGCCCTAATCCCTTCACCTGTTTCTTAATTCATGTACCGACACCGACCAGTGGCGGCTGGTGTATTATGCTCCGGTTCTGTCTGTCTGTGTACTCAGTCCTGACGATGGAAGTATACGAAAGCGCTTGACACTTCGTGCCTTCCTTTTTTCCTGTGGTTTAAACTGCATACACAGACACACACACACACACCGCACCACACCACACCACACCACACCACACCACACCACACACACACACACACACACACTATTCCCTCCCACACTCATGACCTCACCTTCTCTTCCGGACAAACGTGTCATCATTTGCCACGCAGGCGAGGCGGAGGCCCCCGGACAGGTGCCTCATAAATCCTACCTTTCTCCTCTCGACAGCAAATGTATTCCATTTTCTCGAAAGAAAAAAAGAAGGAGAGAGATTGTAAAATGGCGTGCGGTATCTACGTGATTTATGAAGCTGGAGATCTGGTGCAAAAGGAGTGATTCATGCCTGTGAATGTGTGTGTGTGTGTGTGTGTGTGTGTGTGTGTGTGTGTGTGTGTGTGTGTGTGTGTGTGTGTGGTGTGTGTGTGTGTGTGTGTGTGGTGTGGTGTGGTGTGGTGTGGTGTGGTGTGTGTGTGTGTGTGTGGTGTGGTGTGTGTGTGTGTGTGTGTGTGTGTGTGTGTGTGTGTGTGGTGTGGTGTGGTGTGGTGTGGTGTGTGTGTGTGTGGTGTGGTGTGTGTGTGTGTGTGTGGTGTGGTGTGTGTGTGTGTGTGTGTGGTGTGTGTGTGTGTGTGTGTGTGTGTGTGTGTGTGTGTGTGGTGTGGTGTGTGTGTGTGTGTGTGTGTGTGTGTGTGGTGTGGTGTGTGTGTGTGTGGTGTGTGTGTGGTGTGTGTGGTGTGTGTGTGTGTGTGTGTGTGTGTGTGTGTGTGTGTGTGTGTGTGTGTGTGTGTGTGTGTGGTGTGTGTGTGTGTGGTGTGTGTGTGTGGTGTGGTGTGTGTGGTGTGGTGTGGTGTGGTGTGGTGTGTGTGTGTGTGTGTGTGTGTGTGTGTGGTGTGGTGTGTGTGGTGTGGTGTGTGTGGTGTGTGTGTGTGTGGTGTGTGTGTGTGTGTGTGTGTGTGTGTGTGTGTGTGTGTGTGTGTGTGTGGTGTGTGTGTGGTGTGGTGTGTGTGGTGTGGTGTGGTGTGGTGTGGTGTGTGTGTGTGTGTGTGTGTGTGGTGTGTGTGTGTGTGTGGTGTGGTGTGTGTGGTGTGGTGTGTGTGGTGTGGTGTGTGTGTGTGTGTGTGTGTGTGGTGTGTGTGGTGTGGTGTGGTGTGGTGTGGTGTGGTGTGGTGTGGTGTGGGTGTGTGTGTGTGTGTGTGGAGGGAGTCTTTAGAAAGGAGGGAGCCTGGTGACTGGAGTTCTGGAAGGTCTTGTTGGTCCGTTGAAACAAGGACTTCTTCGTAACGGAAGAGTTCCTAACTACTTCGTGGGAGGGGGAGAGTGTCAGGGCAGTGCTACGGTCGTGAGGCCAGACATCACCCATCTCTTATGAGGCCACACCTCCCCTCCACATCCCCCGCCCCTTCATATCTCTTGTGGGCCCAGATCCCGACATCTCTTATGAGCCGCCTCCCACATCTCTTATAAGGCCAGACCCCCACATCTCTTGTGGGCCCAGATCCCCACATCTCTTGTGGAGCCCAGACCCCCACATCTCTTGTACGCCCAGACCCCGACATCTCTTGTGGGCCCAGACCCCAACATCTCTTGTGGGCCCAGACCCCCACATCTCTTGTGGGCCCAGACCCCGACATCTCTTGTGAGCCCCAGACCCCCTACATCTCTTGTGGGCCCAAACCCCCACATCTCTTGTGGAGCCCAGACCCCCACATCTCTTGTGGGCCCAGACACCCTACATCTCTTGTGGGCCCAGACCCCCCACATCTCTTGTGGGCCCAGACCCCCACATCTCTTGTAGGCCCAGACCCCCACATCTCTTGTGGGCCGACCCCCCACATCTCTTGTGGGCCGACCCCCCACATCTCTTGTGGGCCCAGACCCCCACATCTCTTGTGGGCCCAGACCCCCCACATCTCTTGTGGGCCCAGACCCCCACATCTCTTGTGGGCCCAGACCCCCACATCTCTTGTGGGCCCAGACCCCCCACATCTCTTGTGGGCCCAGACCCCCATATCTCTTGTGGGCCCAGACCCCCACATCTCTTGTGAGCCCAGACCCCCACATCTCTTGTGAGCCCAGACCCCCACATCTCTTGTGGAGCCCAGACCCCCACATCTCTTGTGGGCCCAGACCCCCACATCTCTTGTAAGCCCAGACCCCCACATCTCTTGTGGGCCCAGACCCTAACATCTCTTGTGGGCCCAGACCCCCCACATCTCTTGTGAGCCCAGACCCCGACATCTCTTGTGAGCCCCAGACCCCCACATCTCTTGTGGGGCCAAACCCCCACATCTCTTGTGGAGCCCAGACCCCCACATCTCTTGTGGGGCCCAGACCCCGACATCTCTTATAAGGCCAGACCCCCACATCTCTTGAGGCCAGAGCTTCCCCCCCCCAATCTCTTGTGAGGCCATACCTCCCCCTCATCTCTTGTGAACCCAAACCCCTACATCTCTTGTGAGCCGACTCCTACATCTCTTATAAAGCCAGACCCCCATATCTCTTATGAGGCCAGACCTCTCCCCACCCCCATCTCTTATGAGGCCAGACCTCCCCCCAGCCCCATCTCTTGCGAGGCCAGACCCCCGTATCTCTTGGAACTTTTTATAGTATTCAAACCTCTGCATAACAGCAGCGTATTTACTCCTTTATCAGTTAGCTTGCTTCATTTATCATCCACTACTCTGATCTTACGAAAAGGGATCTTCTATGTCGTTCCTTGCTAAGACTTAAGCTTAATTAATTGTTATAATCTCTACTTGTTCTTCCGTTGGCCTCTACTTGTTCTACCGTTATGGCCTCTACCTGTTCTACCGTTATGACCCCTACCTGTTCTACCGTTAGGACCTCTACCTGTTCTACCTGAACATCTTTCGAAGAACCATTCACCGCCGACATTGTCAAACTGGTTCAGAACTTTCAGTGTTGCGAGCGACTCATCCCTTACTCTTCTCTCTTCCAATGGGTGGTCGTCCAACTTATATAGGCCTCCAAACTCTACACCGTAGCTCACGTGTCTTCAATCACCTTCCATCATCGTTCCTCTCCCCTGGTCTCCCATGTTAGTTCACTATGTCCTCTTTTGAAGTGGGGTGATCCAACAATGAGAATCATACTCTGGCGCTGCCCAAACATTTCCCTTTTTATCCATCAATGTGACCGAAAGAGAATCCAATACCTCCCTTGGAGGAGTTACTTTGCAATGTAATCGGGTTGGACAATGTAACTGAAAGAGAATCCAATACTTCCCTTGGAGGAGTTGGTCTCCTTCACCCCTTTCTTTGTGCCGATCACTTTGCAATGTAATCGGGTTGGACAATGTAACTGAAAGAGAATCCAATACTTTCCTTGTAGGAGTTGGTCTCCTTTACACCTCTCCTTGTGTGGATTACTTTGCAATGTAATCGGGTTGGATATCATCATCTCCCACGTTATCAGATCACCTTCGAGGTTCGTCCAAGTCTTCTTGTAAGCAGATGACGCAATCCTCATTTTCTTCACCTCCCTTGCGACCGTGGGAGTCATCAGCAAACACGTTCAAAGCATGAGTCCAATTCCTTTCAGCGAGCCACAGGCACACGATCAAGCACAGCTACAATCATGGGACGTTGCTGGTGACCTCACCTTGGTGACCTCAACTCATTACAAGGTTCACCTGACTCGTGACCTCTTTGTTTCATTGAGGTAATCCTCTATCCATCGACTGGGTCAACATCCCCAACCTCCTGGGCGATGAAATGTCCAAAGTTCACTGGCAGTTCACATGCACAACACGGTCCTCCTATCCTTCTCTTACGTCTACCTCAACAGAAGTCTTGGAAACGTTCGTTACGTAAAACCTCCTTTCCCTCGAGTCTAAAGTAGTACCTCGCTGGAGTAAATTCTCCTTCGCAAGCGGTCGTCTACTTGCTTTCTGATCGTCTTTTCCAGCACTTTCCAGACCACGCGCGTCGAAAGAGACTGGTTAAGAAGCGCAGCGCAACTTCTAAGTCTCCTTTCTTAAAAAAGAGGTACGATCTTTGCCATTTTTTCCATTCTCTGGACACCTTGTATTTCTCCAACGACATGAACAGCATCTCCAGTGGCCAGGTAGGCGTATCTGTACACTACTTCAACACAGACACAGATATCTCAATGAGGCCAATAGCCGTGTGTGTGTGTGTGTGTGTGTGTGTGTGTGTGTGTGTGTGTGTGTGTGTGTGTGTGTGTGCGTGCGTGCGTGCGTGCGTGCGTGCGTGCGTGCGTGCGTGCGTGCGTGCGTGTGTAAAAGGCACACGGATGGAGAGCGGAGAGGCCATGATCAAGGAACCCCGTTGAGTTTAGTGGACCCCGATGTATGTCAAGGAGCTTCGTGGGCCAAGGTGTGGAAGGCAGCGCGATGAACGTAGAAATCATGAGGTGTGTGGGGGTGAGGGGCCGGCACCCCGCGGTGACGGCAGCACTTCTGAAGACGACGCCCTAACAAGCGGGGGAGAGAGAGAGAGAGAGAGAGAGAGAGAGAGAGAGAGAGAGAGAGAGAGAGAGAGAGAGAGAGAGAGAGAGAGAGAGAGAGACAGACGCCCGACAAGTGAAGGACGTTCGTCCCGAAGACCAGGCTGGGATGAGGGAGGTGAGGGAGGGGGAGGCGGTGCTGTCCGCTGAGGGCTAAGGACGCGGTTGAAACGCTGTAGCAGTAACCTCCTCCTCCTGCAGGGGACACACACACACACACACACACACACACACACACACACACACACACACACACACACACCCTGCAGAAGGCGTGGTCACCGTCATGGGTGGAGGAGAGCGTGATGAGGGATGTGGCGTGTAAGAGGACAACGTCGAGAGAACGAGAGGGATGGGACCTGCTACCTGACCACTGCTTGTGTATAGGAAACCACATCTGTTACGTCTTTGCCATGAGATGAAAACCGAGATGGTTCACGCTGTCAGGTTCGCCAGGCACGGGTTCTCGTCACACAGACAGACGGACCCTCTGTCTGGTACACAAGATGGCTATGTACCGTTCGAGCCTAAAAAGCCCAGTTAACCATATTTGTCTCCAGCGCTAGTAATTCGAAGCGAAATAACGCCACACTGAGAAGTAACATCATTCAACGTTCTAAGAACAAGAAAAAAATGTAAAAATTATTAATAAAATCAAAACTAAAATCAAATCAAGACAATACTTGCAAAAAGTTATGACAGACGCCATGTAAGATGGTAGAGGACTATTTTTTTTTTTTTTTTTTTTTTTTTTTTTTTTATACTTTGTCGCTGTCTCCCGCGTTTGCGAGGTAGCGCAAGGAAACAGACGAAAGAAATGGCCCAACCCCCCCCCCCCCCATACACATGTACATACACACGTCCACACACGCAAATATACATACCTACACAGCTTTCCATGGTTTACCCCAGACGCTTCACATGCCTTGCTTCAATCCACTGACAGCACGTCAACCCCTGTATACCACATGACTCCAATTCACTCTATTTCTTGCCCTCCTTTCACCCTCCTGCATGTTCAGGCCCCGATCACACAAAATCTTTTTCACTCCATCTTTCCACCTCCAATTTGGTCTCCCTCTTCTCCTCGTTCCCTCCACCTCCGACACATATATCCTCTTGGTCAATCTCTCCTCACTCATTCTCTCCATGTGCCCAAACCATTTCAAAACACCCTCTTCTGCTCTCTCAACCACGCTCTTTTTATTTCCACACATCTCTCTTACCCTTACGTTACTTACTCGATCAAACCACCTCACACCACACATTGTCCTCAAACATCTCATTTCCAGCACATCCATCCTCCTGCGCACATCTCTATCCATAGCCCACGCCTCGCAACCATACAGCATTGTTGGAACCACTATTCCCTCAAACATACCCATTTTTGCTTTCCGAGATAATGTTCTCGACTTCCACACATTTTTCAAGGCTCCCAAAATTTTCGCCCCCTCCCCCACCCTATGATCCACTTCCGCTTCCATGGTTCCATCCGCTGACAGATCCACTCCCAGATATCTAAAACACTTCACTTCCTCCAGTTTTTCTCCATTCAAACTCACCTCCCAATTGACTTGACCCTCACCCCTACTGTACCTAATAACCTTGCTCTTATTCACATTTACTCTCAACTTTCTTCTTCCACACACTTTACCAAACTCAGTCACCAGCTTCTGCAGTTTCTCACATGAATCAGCCACCAGCGCTGTATCATCAGCGAACAACAATTGACTCACTTCCCAAGCTCTCTCATCCCCAACAGACTTCATACTTGCCCCTCTTTCCAGGACTCTTGCATTTACCTCCTTTACAACCCCATCCATAAACAAATTAAACAACCATGGAGACATCACACACCCCTGCCGCAAACCTACATTCACTGAGAACCAATCACTTTCCTCTCTTCCTACACGTACACATGCCTTACATCCTCGATAAAAACTTTTCACTGCTTCTAACAACTTGCCTCCCACACCATATATTCTTAATACCTTCCACAGAGCATCTCTATCAACTCTATCATATGCCTTCTCCAGATCCATAAATGCTACATACAAATCCATTTGCTTTTCTAAGTATTTCTCACATACATTCTTCAAAGCAAACACCTGATCCACACATCCTCTACCACTTCTGAAACCGCACTGCTCTTCCCCAATCTGATGCTCTGTACATGCCTTCACCCTCTCAATCAATACCCTCCCATATAATTTACCAGGAATACTCAACAAACTTATACCTCTGTAATTTGAGCACTCACTCTTATCCCCTTTGCCTTTGTACAATGGCACTATGCACGCATTCCGCCAATCCTCAGGCACCTCACCATGAGTCATACATACATTAAATAACCTTACCAACCAGTCAACAATACAGTCACCCCCTTTCTTAATAAATTCCACTGCAATACCATCCAAACCTGCTGCCTTGCCGGCTTTCATCTTCCGCAAAGCTTTTACTACCTCTTCTCTGTTTACCAAATCATTTTCCCTAACCCTCTCACTTTGCACACCACCTCGACCAAAACACCCTATATCTGCCACTCTGTCATCAGACACATTCAACAAACCTTCAAAATACTCATTCCATCTCCTTCTCACATCACCGCTACTTGTTATCACCTCCCCATTTACGCCCTTCACTGAAGTTCCCATTTGCTCCCTTGTCTTACGCACCCTATTTACCTCCTTCCAGAACATCTTTTTATTCTCCCTAAAATTTACTGATAGTCTCTCACCCCAACTCTCATTTGCCCTTTTTTTCACCTCTTGCACCTTTCTCTTGACCTCCTGTCTCTTTCTTTTATACTTCTCCCACTCAATTGCATTTTTTCCCTGCAAAAATCGTCCAAATGCCTCTCTCTTCTCTTTCACTAATACTCTTACTTCTTCATCCCACCACTCACTACCCTTTCTAAACAGCCCACCTCCCACTCTTCTCATGCCACAAGCATCTTTTGCGCAATCCATCACTGATTCCCTAAATACATCCCATTCCTCCCCGACTCCCCTTACTTCCATTGTTCTCACCTTTTTCCATTCTGTACACAGTCTCTCCTGGTACTTCCCCACACAGGTCTCCTTCCCAAGCTCACTTACTCTCACCACCTTCTTCACCCCAACATTCACTCCTCTTTTCTGAAAACCCATACTAATCTTCACCTTAGCCTCCACAAGATAATGATCAGACATCCCTCCAGTTGCACCTCTCAGCACATTAACATCCAAAAGTCTCTCTTTCGCACGCCTGTCAATTAACACGTAATCCAATAACGCTCTCTGGCCATCTCTCCTACTTACATAAGTATACTTATGTATATCTCGCTTTTTAAACCAGGTATTCCCAATCATCAGTCCTTTTTCAGCACATAAATCTACAAGCTCTTCACCATTTCCATTTACAACACTGAACACCCCATGAATACCAATTATTCCCTCAACTGCCACATTACTCACCTTTGCATTCAAATCACCCATCACTATAACCCGGTCTCGTGCATCAAAACCGCTAACACACTCATTTAGCTGCTCCCAAAACACTTGCCTCTCATGATCTTTCTTCTCATGCCCAGGTGCATATGCACCAATAATCACCCACCTCTCTCCATCAACTTTCAATTTTACCCATATTAATCGAGAATTTACTTTCTTACATTCTATCACATACTCCCACAACTCCTGTTTCAGGAGTATTGCTACTCCTTCCCTTGCTCTTGTCCTCTCACTAACCCCTGACTTCACTCCCCAGACATTTCCAAACCACTCTTCCCCTTTACCCTTGAGCTTCGTTTCACTCAGAGCCAAAACATCCAGGTTCCTTTCCTCAAACATACTACCTATCTCTCCTTTTTTCACATCTTGGTTACATCCACACACATTTAGGCACCCCACTCTGAGCCTTCGAGGAGGATGATCACTCCCCGCGTGACTCCTTCTTCTGTTTCCCATTTTAGAAAGTTAATACAAGGAGGACTATATAGAGGACTATATATATATATATATATATATATATATATATATATATATATATATATATATATATATATATATATATATATATTTTTTTTTTTTTTTTTTTTTTTAAACTATTCGCCATTTCCCGCGTTAGCGAGGTAGCGCTAGGAACAGAGAACTGGGCCTTTTTTGGAATATCCTCACCTGGCCCCCTCTGTTCCTTCTTTTAGAAAATTAAAAAAAAAAAAAAAACGAGAGGGGAGGATTTCCAGCCCCCCCGCTCCCTCCCCTTTTAGTCGCCTTCTACGACACGCAGGGAATACGTGGGAAGTATTCTTAATCCCCAATCCCCAATATATATATAATAACAACAGTGACCATATGAGACATTCAATAAAGGACCTTTCTAATACCAAAGCCTATTCCACTAACATCAAAGAACAAGCCAGTGCAGGAACTTCATTGAAGCCGTACGTTCCAAAATAAAGCAATGAACGGTAAAGCAAAGGTTTAGCCCACAGTACCTTAACACGGCGCCCTGCGATAGCAGGTCCCTCCTTTGTTGAGAAGCCAGGTTACAAGAACCACAACCTTCTAATATCATGGCACGTATAACCTCTGGACAACAGCAACGAAACGCTCGTAAATTCCTTGTTATGTGAAGCTGGTGAGGCTCAAAACACCTACACAGCTGGTGTGTGTACGATATGAAAAAGGTGAATGAAAACGCGACCTCTGAGCTCGATTCCTCTCGCTATTCTTCACCCGTTGTATGAACGGGAAGTCCCGCAACAGCAACAGAAAACAGACCTGCGCAACAGAAACCTACGAGAGCACTTACAGGAATACACGCAAGCGCGTCCAGAACTGATGTGGTCGCACTCCCTCCCTACCCGCCAAGACGTAGAGCGAACGACACCACAAGTCTACACTCTACACCCTACACCAGCACTCTACACCCTACACCAGTATTGTACACCCTACACTAGTACTCTATACCAGTACTCAACACTCATTCTACACTCTACATTCACCCTACACTCTACACCAGTACTCTACACTCACTCTACACTCTACACCAGTACTCTACAATCACTCTACACTCTACAACAGTACTCTACACTCTACACCAGTACTCTACACTCACTCTACACTCTACACCAGTACACTTCACTCACTCAACACTCTACACCAGTACTCTACGCTCACTCTACACCAGTACTCTACACTCACTCTACACCAGTACTCTACACTCACTCTACACCAGTACTCTACACTCACTCTACACCAGTACTCTACACTCACTCTACACTCTACATCAGTACTCTACACTCACTCAACACTCTACACCAGTACTATACAATCACTCTACACTCTACAACAGTACTCTACACTCACTCTACACTCTACACCAGTACTCTACACTCACTCTACACCAGTACTCTACACTCACTCTACACCAGTACTCTACACTCACTCTACACCAGTACTCTACACTCACTCTACACCAGTACTCTACACTCACTCTACACTCTACACTCACTCTACACCAGTACTCTACACTCACTCTACACTCTACACTCACTCTACACCAGTACTCTACACTCACTCTACACTCTACACTCACTCTACACCAGTACTCTACACTCACTCTACACTCTACATCAGTACTCTACACTCACTCTACACCAGTACTCTACACTCACTCTACACTCTACATCAGTACTCTACACCAGTACTCTACACTCTACACCAGTACTCTACACCCTACACAGGAGTAGGGCGGGTGTGCACACCCGGGCAGAGGTGTGTAGCTGGAGGGAATGCGACAGACGGGAGTACCCCTTGCCTCGCCCGTGAGGCAGCCGCTCTGACCACCGCAGCCCCGGCCACACTGCAGGAGGAGGAGGAGGAGATGGAGGAGGAGGAGGAGGAAGGAAGTGGAGGAGAAGGGAGAGGAGGAGGAGGAGGAAGGAAGTGGAGGAGAAGGGAGAAGAGGAGGAGGAGGAAGAAGATCACAACCTCTCGCTAGAGTGATCACAACCCCTCGCCAGAGTAATCATAACCTCTAGCGAGAGTGATCATAACCCCTCGCTAGAGTGATCATAACCCGATACCAGAGTGATCATAACCTCTCGCTGGTGATCATAACCTCTCACTAGAGTGATCATAACCCCTCGCTAGAATGATCACAACCCCCTCGCTAGAGTGATCACAACCCCTCGCCAGAGTGATCACAACCCCCCCTCGCTAAAGCGATCACAACCACCTCGCTAGAGTGATCACAACCCCTCGCTCGAGTGATCATAACCCGATACCAGAGTGATCATAACCTCTCGCTGGTGATCGTAACCCTTCGCTAGAATGATCACAACCCCCTCGCTAGAGTGATCACAACCCCCCCTCGCTAAAGCGATCACAACCCCCTCGCTACAGTGATCGTAACCTCTCGCGCGCAAGGGTGTTCATAACCCCACACGCCCCCGTCAAAGATAGCGAGACCAAAGAACAAGGCCCACGGTACGCACGCACCGGGGTTTGCCAGCCAGCCAAGTTTTCGAGTCTCGCCTGCTCACTGACGAAGGGCCTTATCTGCTAACTTCGCCCCAGAATTCATGATGCAGAGATGGAATCGTCGCATGCTAAAGTTCTGGGCAGATGGGAACGCGCGAAAATGAAATGAATAAACAGTGAATGTGAGGACATGCGTGCGAAATGAAATGGATAAACAATGAATGTGAGGACATGCGTGCGAAATGAAATGGATAAACAATGAGTGTAAGGGCATAAGTGCGAAATGATATGGATGAACAATGAGTGTAAGGGCATACGTGCGAAATGAAATGGATAATCAATGAATGTGAGGACATGCGTGCGAAATGAAATGAATGAATAATGAATGCGAGGACATAGAAAGCGATTACAAAGATATGAATGCAAGAGCGTTGAAATACCCTTAGCAACAGAAAGAGAACATGACTGACAGACATGCAAACATGATCTCAACACTGGTTCGTCTGTTGCCTATTGGGACCCAGACTGGCTCGTCTGTTTACCCAATCATCTAGGTCCCAGACTGGCGTGTCTATTGCCCGCTAGATCTCAAACTTCTCATCTGCTACCCATCTAGATCGGTTCCAGACTGGTTGGTCTATTACTCCATTATCTCAACTTACGTGTCTGTTGCACCTACGTTAAGTCCCAAGCTTGTCTGTTCCCTTACTCGTCTATGGCCTCTACTATCTCGTCTATTACCCACGAAATCCGTCAGTGACCAACCAAGACCACGGTTCGTTCGTCTGTTCCCCACTTTTCCCCCAGACTGGCTTGTCTGTTTCCCACTAGGGGCCCCAGACTGGCTCCACACCAAACAAGCATGTCTACCACCAAGTCAATTTACCTCGTCCTCTGGGGAAATATCCTCACTTGGCCCCCTTCTCTGTTCCCTCTTTTGGAAAATTAAAAAAGAAAAAAAAATGGAGGGGAGGATTTCCAGTCCCCCGCTCTCTCCTCTTTTAGTCGCCTTCTACCACACGCAGGGAATACGTGGGAAGTACTCGCGTCTTTGATCCCTCTCTGGAGCCTGGTTAATATATATTCATGTGTTTGTATAAAAACCTCGCTCAAGAGCACATATGACGAACACTCGCGCTGCCTGCTCTGTCGAAGATGGAGGGAGATGTGTCCTACGCATTGGAGATGCGGGGTTAGTGTCCGTGTGTGAGTTTACGAAAGGTCTAATTTGAAACTGTGAAAACACGTATTCATTCTTTTCAAACCCGACAAATCTGTCCGTTTTTTTTTTAAATACAGTCTCAGTAAATCTTCAAAGCGTATGTAAAAAAAAAAAAGTATCGTATTTTCCTCTTTTTTTTGTAACCATAGATGACTGTTCAGAGACAATAGCACTTTATAAAGCCTTCCCTAACATTGTGAAAAGTGATCGCTGCAGCTGAAATGGAATTCAAAACTAATAATTGCGTTAATAACGTTCGTTGACAACCAACGGTTAACCAATGAATGGCGAAATAAATTTGATAATCCCCATCACCATGTGGTATATATATATATATATATATATATATATATATATATATATATATATATATATATATATATATATATATAAAACGCTATCAGCTGGCTATGTGTTCTGTTCGGAAACAACCGATAGACCCCGTTGCTCACCATTGTGAGACGAAGGGTATTCGAGTACTTAGTATTTCGAATAGTTGTTTCCTATTATACAGTCCCTTAGCCTAGCGGTTACATGCCTGCCTCTTGCACAAGGGGTCCCAGGTTCGATCCTGGCCGTTGGAGCTTTGTATGATATATATATATATATATATATATATATATATATATATATATATATATATATAAGACTGGCAGCTACAAGCAATTGGAAACAGAGTTATGACTGCGTTATAATTTCCTATTTCAACCGTAGGGGGGGAGAAGGGAGTCGTACACTCGTGGAGGACCCATCTCTCGCACATACAACCACGCGCATCACTGTGACCTCTTACAATACATATATATATATATATATATATATATATATATATATATATATATATATATATATATATATATATATACATGGTAGGATAATGTTAAAAAAAAAAAGAAAGTTTGATGGAAATTCATTCGTTCTGGTGTTGACATTCTGGAGAGAGGTTTATGGTTTTATTAGCACAGTTATGATGGCTGTAACTGATTGGGGGGACAACATTTTATATATATATATATATATATATATATATATATATATATATATATATATATATATATATATATATATATCCTATGCAACGGTTGACTGGATATCATAGGAATGAGACTGATTGACGTTCCAATGCGACCTGTGTGCCCACCCTGAAAATTCACAGGTGGAGTCTACTAGTTACAGTGATGAGTTACAGGAGGGTGATCATACAGGGGCTGTAACGTGAGCAGATGCCCTTTTCTTCACAGCCGCTTTGTAAGGCGAACATCTGAGGTACGCTGGGACATTTTACGGCGGCTGTGGCGCAGCGGAGGAAACGTAATTCAATTCTGTTACCCTGAAACTAAGAAGAGGGTTAAGTTAACATTGTTCATATTCATGAGGAACAACACCTCGTTCACTTTAAACTCAATCCTCTGAGTAACAGACAGGCAAGCCTCTCTAACTTTCTACGAACGTCTCATAGAGACGAAAACAAACCAAGTAAAGGAGATGAGGGAGAGGGAGATAAGCAACAGGAGGTAAAGATAACGAGAAAGTTATAGACGTATAACACGGGGTTGAAGACATGATACGAGATGAGACGACGATTGCTATGTTTACCCAAGACATGGTAAGGTACGTTCGGATACGCTAAAGCTGATATAGGCTTGAGTCACGTTGGGGTAGGCTAAGCTTACTTTCATTTCGGCTGAGGTTACCCTGAGGTAGGTTAGGCTACGTTGGAACAGGCTAGAGTCACGCTGAGGTAGGCTAAGCTTACCCTGAGGTAGGTTAGGGTACGTTGGAACAGGCTGGAGTCACGCTGGGGTAGGCTAGGGTCGAGCTGGCTACGTGCAGCTGACTGGTTTGACTGTTTAACCCAAAACATTTCCGGCTAGGCTTCAAGACAGCGTCGACTACGATCGGTCCCGCGATGACCTCATCGACTTTTGCAATGACCTTCATGGACAAAGTCCACAGGTCCAGATGCAAGTACAGAGGGCCTCTGACAACACTCTATCAGCACACGGGGATGGATGCCACCAGGAACCTAATTAGGCCTTGCTTGTGTCCAGAGAGAGAGAGAAGCGCTTTTCGGACGGTTCGAAATAGACTACGAGAAGAAGGGGCATAGGGTTACTAGCAAGAGGAGAATCAGGAGGTGAAGAAGGAATGTTTGAATCATCCAAGGTAGGACTAGATGAGAAACGAGAACTATGGAGAGTTGCTTTGCCTTGAGGCAGCTTTTCCTACCATCAGAGTAGAAAAATGAAGGAAAGGCAGAGCAACAGAGAGATACCCTTATCTAAATACCATAATGGATAAAGAGGAGAGGTTATCAAACTTCCTTTGAATAGAGGAACGCTTTGCCTCAAGGATGATGTGCTTGCAACGATCACTGGCAGTGATAAATGCTGAATGGGAGTCGGAGGAAGGAAGGGTTTTTCCAAGCCCGATATGCCTGATCCCTTGGCTGAATGGCCTCAGAACAGGAACGGGTGAACCATGGATTGGAAGACGAGGTCGTCTTGGAGGAAGAAGAGATAAATGCTTCCAGTCCTTTGCCAATAACTTTTGCTGTGCGTTTGGCGGAGACACAAGCATCACCATATAAGAGGCGGTGATTTACACAAGGAAAGTCATAAAAAAATTTTCTTAAGTCATTTCAACCAGCTTTGCTGAGGTGCCAGTACTCATGTTCAGGAGGGGATAATGGAGGTGGAGGTGCCGTTGAAATAAATACCATTGTAAGAGTGTGATTCGATGAACCAATTGGGGGCGAGATTGTGTAGCTACAGTGCGAAGGATTATAGGTGATGCATACAGATCCAGAATATCAGGAGAGTGGTCACAGCGGTCAGGAATATGGGTGGGTAGGGAGATAACTTACTCTAGATCTTTCAGAATGGAGAACGTGAGGGCTTCCATCCCCCTACCGTCCGTATGGGAGAAATTCAACCATTCCCTATGGTGAACGTTGAAATCCCTGAGGTAGAGGATCTCGGCTTGTGGGTAAGAGGATGTCAGAGTCTCATGGCAGGAGTTTACACAGTCGAAGAAAGTTATAGAATTGGTAGAGTTAGGCGAGAAAGAGGCGAAACAAGAGGAAAAGAGTCATAGATGGGAGACGGACCTTGAGCCAGACAACATCAAAGTTTGGGAACTCAAGGTCCTCGAGGCGGGCAACAGGTGAAATGATGTTGGAATAAGCACAGACACCACATTTGAACGGGAATCGTATGTGGAGATTATCAATAGATACGAGATGGAAGGCTAGTGAGAACATCATTGTACAGTTGGGTCTTAGAGAGAGGTAAGATATATTAGGAGAGGCACTAGACTGATGGCCTTCAACTGAAGAGAGGTTACTAAAGAGACCACGAATGTTGGTATAGTGAATAGAAAATCAAGAGGTTTAGAATTTACGTCAGTGGACTTGATGCCAAGAAATAACCATTTTTCTTCAATCTGAAGCAAAACATTTTTCAGAATGAGCATAAACCTAGCGACGGGATACCAAAATATGTATAGTACACGATATAAATTCTAATGGGGTGCTGTCCACAACAATACACTTAAGTTTGTATACAGATATCTTTCAAGAGACGGCAGAAAACGAGCGAAAACACACTGTATCATAAATATACTCTAACATGCTGATGCTCTGTCTAGCTGTACCTCGTATGTATAAAGATTCCCTACATTCTAAAAATATCGAGTTTAGATTCTCCAACGAATCAGAGTTGGGGAGTTGGAACCATTTATCACTGATGTGGGTCTGTCACAGCCGACAAGTCAGAGGCAAATTCCAATCTTCAAGCTTTCAATCCCAGTTCTGAGCTCGGTATGATGGATTTAGTGAAAAATGTTGCGCCTATATACGGGTCACAAAATAAAAAGGGGGGGGCAATGTGTGACTTCGAAAACAAAATATGCCAAAATGATCTTCTCCCTCGAAATCGGTCACGAAATATTCACTTCCCCACGAATAACATTAGCATTAAAAAGAGGAAGAAAATCTACCTCCATAGATGCGACATACGACCAACAATTTCAGAATTACGTGACGCTGTTTCAGGAAGCAGACAATTAAACTTCGTCTGAAGATATCATTTCACAGTTTGAGAAACTGGCGTAAAAGTCATCAATGATGTCGGTGGGGATCAATTTCTTTTTATCTTCTTTGCCGTGCTGATCAACCTCTCCTGTTATTCAAACAACATATGGCTGGCAAGCCCTTTAACTCCCACTGTGTATCATCTGGGTACGTATGCGATCCCCTCGACGAAACTTAACTGTATATCTACCGAAACTGGCCTTATAACTTCTTGTCCCTCCTATCTAACACAACGCTGAGTCTGGCTTGATATAAAGGACTGACAGGTTGAACTGGATGGGGAACAGCTGGTCGGGTAGGAAGGGGGAAGGCAGGTACGAGGGACCGTCTGGTGAGAATGTCCAGATGACACGGTGGCCTCTTACGTCCCGCCACTCACCCGTCCAGAAGAAAGGGGCGGAGGATTAGGCACGGCTTTGACCGGGGATGGTGTCCAGCTTAAGAGCACCCTCGCTCTCTGCTTACGGCGGAGCACAGCGGACCGGAAGGTAGCTTTACCGTGTGTCTTCTTACGTGCCAACATGGTCCTATTACGTGAAGCGAAACAGATCAGTTCTAGTCTTTAGAATCAAACGCCGGAAGAGCGAAATTTGTGACCCTGTGTATCTGTGTGTGTGTGTGTGTGTGTGTGTGTGTGTGTGTGTGTGTGTGTGTGTGTGTGTGTGTGACCCCTGCTGGCACTTACCTGCCTCGCACAAAGCCACAATCAGGATCTGTGTCATGTGATATACGTGCACTTCTCCAAATGGTTTAAATTTGATTTCTTTTTTTTTTTTTTCCATTTCCTTTTAATTTGCCAGCCAAGACAGCGCGGAAAATGGAATACCCTAATTAAGGCCATCTCATTAACAATATATATATATATATATATATATATATATATATATATATATATATATATATATATATATATATATATATATATATATTAGCAACCAGACCCTATGGGAGGATAAACAGCTGTGTCAACAAGGGACGGACTGCCGCGACCCGAGACTCGAACTCACGCAGACTCGAACCCGGGCGGCCCCGTGAATGTCTCAAAGTCAACAACGCCAACCTACGCCACGGAGGTTTCACGAATACACTAAACCGACTTACGAGGGACGTAACTGGACTTACGATCGCTGGTGGACGTAAAACCGCTGATGGTAAAGGCCGCCTGTGGTCCTACATTCACGGTCGGTTCTAAATACCACGGGAACACGAGAGCAGACCTCACTGGGAACGCCAGGTGTTCGCATCACATGAATATCATTAATCAGTAATCAGTATGCGTCGGTGGGGGATGATCAGCGCCCCCTTGTAACATAGCCGTTCGACGAGCCGAAACGTGAGAGCCGGTCTGTAAATCCCGAGTTGAAACCCAGTTCCAACACTGTATCACAATCGAGGTTCTATTTTCTTTTTCTTTTTTTTTTCCTGTGTGGAGTTCAATGACACCGTTGAATCCCTCTGTTCTCTCTCTCTCTCTCTCTCTCTCTCTCTCTCTCTCTCTCTCTCTCTCTCTCTCTCTCTCTCTCTCTCTCTCTCGAATTCCCTCCCCCTCCGCCCTCTTTGTCTCCGTCTGCTGCTCCCCCTCACAAATCCTCGTGCCATAATTTACTATGCTGGCTCCCGAGACAATGTCCAAGTCTGATTTACGTCACGGTGGCACTCGGCATACCATCCCAACGACTGCCTGTATAACATCGGGCCACTTCATCTCATAATCTGGTCGAGCACTCCTCCCCACACGCGCATTACGGCAGGTCAAGTCCCTCCTGTGATCTATCCATCTCACGACCATTCCCCTCCAACACCCGCGGCAGCGAACGCCTCCTCGGCTATTCAGATCTGACATCTCTTCCACCTTTCGCATTCCAGTCATCCTTCGCGTATCATCCTTCCCTCGGACTTGGCGCGTTCCAAACATGTGTTCATCAACTCTTTGCTCACACTTTGCTAGCGTATGGAACCCATTCCCGCCACCTGCTACTTGAATATGTACCTTCCCATCCTCTTTAGCTTGGCCTCTTTCTTCTTCAGTCCGTCCTAGATAGCATTAGTCCAATTTCCCTTTCCCTCCCTTCTCTCACTCTTTTTTCCCCATCGCTGCTGTAATATCATTCAGCCGGGTGACATAGATATGACTTTATACCAAGCACTTCCAAGCAAACGAAGCTTCGCCTATGAACCGTAGCTGAGGTGCCAGAGGGGAACATGCTCCCGGGTTTAGAACTGGTTTCATCTGACTGAGGACTGAAAAAAAAAAAGGGGGGGGGGGGGGAAATAATAATGGTTGCATGTCCTTGACCTAATCTTCCCACAGTCACAACGAACGTTATATGTGATAAGGTTATGTGATGCATTCGTTTGTAGTCAAACTTACACACACACACACACACACACACACACACACACACACACGTGTATACGCTGGTAAGTTTTCAGATGTAAGGGATTTTGTTGTATTGGGAGGAGGAGGAGCAGCTGGGAGCATCTGTAAGTACCTGGATTGCATAATGGGGCCACAGTGGTCCGTGTGATGGTTCGATATGCTGGCAGGGTCTGCAGCACGGGGGAGTTCCTTTAGGTTTTGACTGGATCGCTTGTTTATCAGGGAGAGCGACGGGCGTATGGGGAGTTGTTTCTCAAGGGATTTTGTGTAGGTAATTCGTGGCTTCAGCGGTTGGTTTGTGGATAAGATTTTTCTTGGGTGGACCGTGGGCCGACTGCCGCAACCAAGATTCGAACCTATGCGCTCGACCCTGCGCGGCCCGCGAATGCTACACCACGTTAGTCTACGCTCACCACTCAGCCCTGTGCACCAGCACTAGACCCCTTCAACCTAAACCTCTCTTATAACTAACCACCAACCTCCATGCAGATATAAATAACTCACCCACCCTCCCAGTCCCTTTGCTTCACACTGCGGTAACCCCTACACACAGATCCCCTCCTAACCTCCCCATCAAATACAAAACTGACAAACCTCATACACGGTGAAAGAACCTGACACTCTTAAAACTCCAGCCCACCAGACATACACACACACACATCAGACAGCACACTCCCTAGACAAACACGAGTCGACACACTCCCGCTCACGCTCAGGAAAATCACCTAGACCAACATGAGTCAACACACTCCCGCTCACGCTAAGGAAAATCACCCATCGATACGACACTACAAACACCGTCTTAACATGTCCCAAGAGCCTTCATACCCACGATGCAACTACCATAAAAGAAGATGCCGAGCACTTACCACTTAACTGCCCTGCACACACACACACACGCACGCACACACACACACACACACACACACACACACACACACACACACAACAGTCTTACGATACCAAGGGGAAACAAAGATTCGTGTGTGCTTCCAGTGAGGTGTGAACACCCAACCTATGTGATACGTTTCATCCAGCCAGGAACACACACAGTGTGTGTGTGTGTGTGTGTGTGTGTGTGTGTGTGTGTGGCTCGCCAGGCAAACACACACACACACCCTGTTAAAGTCTGCCCATGAAACATATCTTATCTGGGCTTCCCAATGCGTGCACGGCCGCGCTTCTCGAGATCGCAAAAGATCGCGCGGTGTCGGGGGTCTGCCAGAACGGCAGCTGACGCTTCGTCAGCGGAGGTGTGTGAACATCTCTCTCTCTCTCTCTCTCTCTCTCTCTCTCTCTCTCTCTCTCTCTCTCTCTCTCTCTCAGGTGTGGGAGAAACATAGCGACGATGCGATTTAACACCCGGAACACGACGACGCAATCTCTTGCGGACGACGACCGTGGTGCGACCCCTGAGCACGACGGTGCGACCCTTGAGCACGACGGTACGACCCATGACCACGACGGTGCGACCCATGAGCACGACGGTACGACCCTTGAGCACGACGGTGCGACCCTTGAACACGACGGTACGACCCCTGAGCACGACGGTGCGACCCATGACCACGACGGTGCGACCCGTGAACACGACGCAACGACCCCTGAGCACGACGGTGCGACCCCTGAGCTCGACGGTACGACCCGTGAACACGACGCAACGACCCTTAAGCACGACGTTACGACCCTTGACCACACCGGTAGGACCCTTGAGCACGACGATACGACCACTGACCAAAGCAGTACGATCACTGACCACAACGGCACGACCCTTGAGCACGACGGCATGACCCTTGAGCACGTCGATTCGACCCTCGAGCACGAAGATATGACCCTTGAGCACGACGGTACGACCTTCATGCACGATGGCTCGGCTTTTGACCTAACCCTAAAGGAACGGGTCAAAGGCCCCTGGAACGCACCCGTGACCCGCACCGTCGCACTCAAGGGAAGATGTCGTTGATGTCCTCATGAACGAAGTCGCTGACGAAGGGCTTCGTTTATCTTCGGGGGATGTTCACACCCTCAGCCGACGCAGTGTTGGCTGACGTCATACGGTTCCGCGCTCCTGTACACATGACGTCAGACCCTGATCGTCTTCGTCCCCGGCCTGACCACAGTAAAACTCGATACCCGAGTCATAATAAGAGACCATGACACGCGAGTGCAAATAACTTCCCGTCTCTCTCTCTCTCTCTCTCTCTCTCTCTCTCTCTCTCTCTCTCTCTCTCTCTCTCTCTCTCTCTCTCTCCCTTGTGTCACTGCTGGTCAGTGCTTTTCCCCCCTTGTCACTGGTGTTCAGTCCTATCATCTTCATGACCGCCCTGGGTGATCTGGTATTGATTCAGAGCTGAGAGAGAGAGAGAGAGAGAGAGAGAGAGAGAGAGAGAGAGAGAGAGAGAGAAACACGCCGTCTCTCGTCATGCACTCGTCTCTCTCTCTCTCTCTCTCTCTCTCTCTCTCTCTCTCTCTCTCTCTCTCTACTCCTTACTCTCTCTCTCTCTTACTCCTTACTCTCTCTCTCTCTCTCTCCTCTCTCTCTCTCTCTCTCTCTCTCTCTCTCTCTCTCTCTCTCTCTCTCTCTCTCTCTCTCTCTCTCTCTCTCTTTCCTCAGAAGCAGCGGGCCTCCTGCTCAATTTTCGTCCCTCCTCCTGTTGCTCCCCCCCCCAGATAAAAAGGACTGAAAGTAACACGTACTACCCGTGTCATATAGCCCTTAATGCAGCAGCCTCCTCCAACCCCACCCCATCATTCTTTCCCGTGGGGCGTTACAGATCTCTGGGGCTTGTGACATGACGTTACGCCAGGTGTTACCCCACACCCGACGGGCGAGACCTATGTAACACCGAGGCATCTCACCCGGTGACTCAGACCACCACCGTAACACTCGTAAATAAAACGAATAAATGGATAAACATAAAAAAATGATAAATAAACTCATAAAGGGACGATCGGACGCGTTTAAAAACAAAACAACAAAAAAAAAAACGCACGTGTGGACGTAAGCCATTTTTTTCCGCCCCATTTCGTCGTCTCCCTCCTGGGTCTTCCGTTGTGTGGGGGTGGGTAGGGGAGGTAGGGAGTTGGGGAGAGAGAGAGAGAGAGAGAGAGAGAGAGAGAGAGAGAGAGAGAGAGAGAGAGAGAGAGAGAGAGAGAGAGAGAGAGGGGGGGAAGAGAGAGAGAGAGAGAAAGAGAGAGAGAGAGAAAGAGAGAGAGAGAGAGAGAGAGAGAGAGAGAGAGAGAGAGAGAGAGAGAGAGAGAGAGAGAGAGAGAGTAGGGGACAGGAGGTGGGGGGTTGTGGTGTGTGTGTGTGTGTGTGTGTGTGTGTGTGTTGGGGGAAAGTTGGGGGGGAAGACGGAAATAAAGCCTAAAAATAAAAGGCTGGGACGTTTCGAGTGTGACTATATCTGGAGAGGCTGCCACCTGCTGATGGTCTTGTGCCACTATGGCGTCATCGTGACGTCACTAATGTAAACAAGAGTTCAACCGGCCTTGATGAGTGGGCCCCTCAGGCACCTCCCTCCCCTCCCCCCCTCCCTCCACATCTGCAAGCACAGCATTCCCTCCATCCCTTCTCCTTCCCTTCTTCCCTTCCCTCCATCCTTCCCCAAGCGCAGCACTCCATCCACTCCTCCCTCCCACATTCCCTCCCTACTTCGTGCTGTTCGCCCTCAATCAAGAAAATTAAGACCGAGATAAATAAGGTAATAACTCTCATACTATATATATATATATATATATATATATATATATATATATATATATATATATATATATATATATAGGGGATAAGGGAGAAAGAATACTTCCCACGTATTCCTGCGTGTCGTAGAAGGCGACTAAAAGGGGAGGAAGCGGGGAGCTGGAAATCCTCCCCTCTCAATTTTTTTTTAATTTTCCAAGAGAAGGAACAGAGAAGGGGGCCAGGTGAGGATATTCCCTCAATGGCCCAGTCCTCTGTTCTTAACGCTACCTCGCTAACACGGGAAATGGCGAATAGTTTGGAAAAAAAAAAGAAAAAAAAAAAAATATATATATATATATATATATATATATATATATATATATATATATATATATATAATCCGGCCATTACAAGTAACATGAGAAGCCTATTCAATCTTTTCATTCCAGTCAGTTTGTATCATGTAACCTACATTGGTGGCAAGGTCTCTCTGTACTAGACCACGTGTGTCCTCACTTGGTGGCAAGGTCTCTCTGTACTAGACCACGTGTGTCCTCACTTGGTGGCAAGGTCTCTCTGTACTAGACCACGTGTGTCCTTACTTGAACGGGACAGACACACAGAGACATCTCCGTGCAAACCTTGTATCTATGGCCAGTAATATCATTTACCACACTACATCATGATCCACCACTTCCTTCGAAACTTCTTGGGATATTTTCCTCTCTCTCTCTCTCTCTCTCTCTCTCTCTCTCTCTCTCTCTCTCTCTCTCTCTCTCTCTCTCTCTCTCTCTCTCTCTCTCTCGCCCCCTCTTTTTTCTTTTCATATCAACAGGCATGGCCCATACTGGACGAGATGTGAAAGACTATAAAATGCCGTATGATTCACAAACACTCGCACCGCAGGTCGATGTCTCAGATATGTACAGCAGGCGACTCTCTCTTCCTCCCTCCACCCACCTCCAACCCCCGTATTCATACCATACACTACTGTGCACATGACTGGCATCTGTGGTCGCTTCTCTTTCCCTGGTGACCCGTTTCGTTTAGATGTCCTGTGGTTCCTTCTCTCGGAGAACGCTACACAGTTCATGTTTTATACGACCTCCGCGTGAATTAAGGCTTCTGCATTAATGAACGTTAAATCGTGAAGTCAACTTAGATATATATGAATATTTACGTGTGTATGTATGTATGTATATGTCTGTGTATGTGTATGTATATGTGTGTGTATGGGCGTTTATATATATATATATATATATATATATATATATATATATATATATATATATATATATATATATATATATATATATAGATAGATAGATAGATAGATAGATAGATAGATGATTTTTTTATTATACTTAGTCGCCGTCTCCCGCGTTCACGAGGTAGCGCAAGGAAACAGACGAAAGAATGGCCCAACCCACCCACATACACATGTATATACATAAACGCCCACACACGCACATATACATACCTATACATTTCAAAGTATACATACATATACATACACAGACATACACATCCACCCTAGTTCCCCAACCCCCAGGGTTCGTGATGCTAAAGATCTTGATGCTTATTTCTACTGAAGAGACAGTGATCTATGTACGTTGACTGTATGACTTAATACACCAAAGTTATCTAAGGTATGGGTGGGGGGGAGGATTTAGATACACTTAATACATCAAAGTTATCTAAGGTATGGGGGGTGAGGATTTAGATACACTTAATACATCAAAGATATCTAAGGCGCGTGGGGGGATTTAGATACAACTAATACATCAAAGTTATCTAAGGTGTGTGTGTGGGGGGGGGGGAGGATTTAGATACACTTAATACATCAAAGTCATCTAAGGTGTGGGGAGGATTTAGATACACCTAATACATCAAAATCATCTAATGTGTGTTGGGGGGGATTTAGATACATCTAATACGTCAAAGTCATCTAAGGTGTGGAGAGGATTCAGATACACCTAATACATCAAAGTTATCTTAGGTGTGTGTGTGTGTGATTCCATCATCGCTCAATCTGTTCCTTGATCACCGTAATGGAACAGAGAGATGGGGAAGTAATGGGAAGGGGTCTGATGGTCGCTGGCATCCCACCATTCCTCCACGGGAAGGAGAGAAGAATAATATCAGAGAACAGGGAACATGATGATGCTTCACGCCGCTCCGCAACATGAACAGCCACGTAGGAGCTTCGAACGCCAGGCGAACTGAGCTAATGAGACAATGAAGCGAACTTAAGTCATGGTTATGGCCGTGCATTAGGGAGGAGGGGGTCACAAGAGACGGCTGGATGAAGGGGTTGCTGTGCTTGTGGGGGGGGGATTCGAAGAGGAGAGGAGGTGGGAGGAGCAGGCGCTGTGTTGGGGAGAAGAGATGAGAGGAAAGGAGGGGCTGTGTTGGGGGGAAGAGATGGTAGGAAGGGGGTGCTGTGTTGGGGGGAAGAGATGGGAGGAGGGGGTGCTGTGTTGGGGAGAAGAGATGGTAGGAAGGGGGTGTGCTGTGTTGGGGAGAAGAGATGGTAGGAAGGAGGTGCTGTGTTGGGGAGAAGAGATGGGAGGAAGGGGTGCTGTGTTGGGGAGAAGAGATGGTAGGAAGGAGGTGCTGTGTTGGGAGTAAGAGGAGGAAGACAGGAGGTGCTGTGTTACTGAGAGGAGAGGAAATAGGCCGCTGTGTTGGAGAGGGAAAATAAGTGAGTGGCTTTGTTATGGAGTGGAAGCGGGGAGTGAGATGAGAAATATAATGCTTCCAGAATCACCAGAGTAATATCCGGGAGAGATTAAGTTCCTGCTCTCTCTCTCTCTCTCTCTCTCTCTCTCTCTCTCTCTCTCTCTCTCTCTCTCTCTCTCTCTCTCCTTCCCTCCCTCGTCTTTATCATCGTGAAATGCGTTCCCAAACTGTATCAGTCCCATCCTCAAAAGCCAAACCATTTCCAAGTCACATATTTCTAAACCAAATATTCACTCACATACTTCTCGCTCACATATTTCCTAGCCTTTTACTCGATCGCGTATCTGTCATATGTCGTTCAAATCACATATTTCTCAGGCACACACACACACACACACACACACACAATACGTACTTCCGCGTCACGTATTTCCCCGTCAATTATATACTTTCAGACATATTCCTTTGGCACGTATTTTCACCCCCCTCGCATTCACCCTCACTAAGGTTAGCCAATTAGGTCATCTGGGCCTTAGATCCCTGAACAGCCAAGGTCATGAAGGCCGTCAGACGTCAAGGCTAAGGGCCACGGCCAACCAAGAGACCTCAAAACCACCTCCTTCAGCCGTTAAAAGGTACTTCGAAGACCACATTATACTTGCGCGAATGTGTACGTCCCACGTCACTGCGCGTATGGCCGGGTAAGACTGTGTGCGGTGGGGGGGAAGACACTACTCAAACAGCCCCGTGTGTCAGTCACCTTGACAGGTCGCTAAGCTCTTTCCAAATCGCTAGCTCGCTACCTAAGTGGGGAGCTGATGGAAAATACGAATGTGCTACATGCATTCATGATACCATCTTTCGATATCATTCATGCGAAGATAAATACACGAAGTGGAATAATATATATATATATATATATATATATATATATATATATATATATATATATATATACGCAACTTCTATAAATGATGTATCATTAAGTTGCCACAGACGAAAGAGTTCGAAAATTCATCCTTTCTTGCGCCTTACGCCACACCTCAGCGCTGGGGGTTTCTTCCACGAACCCGCTGGTACGGAGGGCTCTACTTTTTAACTTCCCTGTGTCAAGGACCAGCCTAGCCCACGTCGAGGCTCGTACCCTCACCTCACACCTGAACACAGACAGACAAACACGACGACGCACCTTTGCGTCTGAGGATGCGCGTAACAGACGTAAATTATGTGTGTGCGTATTTATGCGCTTGTGGTTCCGGTCCACTGTGGCACAGTGTAAAAAAGGCAATTCATAAATTAGGGAAAAAAAAGTGTACTGCACGAGTGAGGGGCGGGCACAACTCTCGATAGGTGTGTGTGTGTGTGTGTGTGTGTGTGTGTGTGTGTGTGTGTGTTCGTGTACTGCGCGGGGAGACAGTTGTGCACTGGTAGGGGGCTCCTACGTCAAGAACCTTCACTAACATCGTACTTTTAAAATCTCTCTTATGTCGTCCACACACGCACACACTCACAACTCAGTTCACTCAGTATATCCACCAGTCTCACAACATGAAGAACTTCTTCGTCTCTGTTGTCACAAGTTTTCACAATGCTTAACTTCCAGTTAGCAAGTTATGGCCTTTTGGTATGAGGTATCCTCGAAATCTTTTCGTAAAATGTTCGCTGTTTAAGTCTTACAAAAATACGTCGATGGTGTGATCAGGTCACCCTTACTCTTCTCTCTTCCATGGTGGAAAGATCTAAGACCTTTAGCGCTTCCGTATAACTTATTTTTTTTTTTTCCATCACGGTGTCATCTCTGTTGCCCTCCTCTAGACCTTCTCTATTGGTTCGTTAAGCTTCTCAAACTGAAGTGAACAAGCTTGGGAAATATACCCTAATTGTCGAACCCTTATGCAGGACGTGATATCATTTTGGTGTACATCCTTGTGCTCGTACCTGAACGCTGCTATTCCAACACTTACCAGCGTATGGGCTGCCTCCTCCACGCAGCCTACGCTTTCGTCCCAAATGGAGCTCACTCTCTCGTGGAAATCTAAGAGTCTCGTTAACCCTTGAACCTCCTTTCCCTAGAACAGCGTTATCTCTAAGTCGGGAAGTTTCTTCTCAACACGCAGTCATCCACTGTCTCTGTCTCAACACGCAGTCATCCACAGTCTCTGTCTCAACACGCAGTCATCCACAGTCTCTGTCTCAACACGCAGTCATCCACTGTCTCTGTCTCAACACGCAGTCAACCACTGTCTCTGTCTCAACACGCAGTCATCCACTGTCTCTGTCTCAACACGCAGTCATCCACTGTCTCTCTCTCAACACGCAGTCATCCACTGTCTCTGTCGCAACACGCAGTCATCCACTGTCTCTGTCTCAACACGCAGTCATCCACTGTCTCTGTCTCAACACGCAGTCATCCACTGTCTCTCTCTCAACACGCAGTCAACCACTGTCTCTTTCTCAACACGCAGTCATCCACTGTCTCTGTCTCAACACGAAGTCATCCACTGTCTCTGTCTCAACACGCAGTCATCCACTGTCTCTCTGATCTTTACCTCACGCGACCACACTGGTCCACGGGTGAGGCCAGTCTGTAGCTCAGGGCTTCCTCCCTGTTCACTTGTGAGAGAGAGAGAGAGAGAGAGAGAGAGAGAGAGAGAGAGAGAGAGAGAGAGAGAGAGAGAGAGAGAGAGAGAGAGAAGGTTGTTTACACTCGTGCTGTCGTACGGGGTAAGCGTGCCTTTTGCCTTGTGTATAAACCAACCACTCCCACGTCATTAGACCCACGGGACCACACGGGGAACACCAGGTCAGCAATGGCTACAATAAAACGTGTAGCAAAAAAAGGATCGAGGAAAGCGTCCCGCAGTTTGCTAAAGTGAGCAAAACTCTACGCCGCTAAGTTCAATCATAACGCTGAATATCATCGTCCATTCTCTGTGAAGCGATGACGCAGGAGGTGGGGGGGGGGACACTCCTTCAATTCCGCTTGACATTACCTCGACGTCTGATCAGCACTCTAAATCATTCTATCCCAATCAGGAAATTCAACGACTCGGTAATTACTCTCTTTTCTTTTTCACGATAATCGACATCTGCTTAAATGCGCATTTAAACCTGGTAACCGTGAAGAAATTAGATTTTCTTCCTTTTTTTTCTGAAATGCAGGGGTTTTAGGAATGCACTGAGCGCTCGTCTTTGACGTTCAAATGTTTGAAGGTGTGGATCAGAGTCTGTCTTAAGGTACCTCAGTGCTGTATAAGTGTGCATGGTCTTGAGCACACCTACCTGAAGGTGGTGTTTACCACTTTGATCCGGCGGTGGTTTAATGAAGAAGACGTCGCTGGAGACCTTAATAACAAGGCCTCTCCCTTTTGGCAGCTGATAGGCCTACACACCTTAATAACCAGCCTTGTCCCTCTGTGGCACTGAATACAGTGAGAGAGAGAGAGAGAGAGAGAGAGAGAGAGAGAGAGAGAGAGAGGAGAGGCAGAGAGAGAGAGAGAGGGTGGATGGGGAGTGAGAAAGTGGTGGGTAGTGGGGTGAGAAAGGGCGAGTAAGGGTTGGGGTGAGAGAAATGTAAGACAGGGGAAAGAGAGTGGCTGGGCGAGGAGTGACGGGGAGAGCAAGAAGTGAGAGGAGGAGGAGGAGGCTGGGAGAGGCAGGTGTGTCCCCTCATCATCACGGCGTGTGAGAGTGTGGAACTTGATTTTCACAAACAAATATCACACCATCTGGCGTCAGCCGCGGCACACCACACACACACACACACACACTTCACCGACAACCAGGGAAGATAAACTTATGCTATACGGGGGGCGACTATGATATCTACCATTAATGGACGATAAGGCTAAAAGGAGCCTGAAGGATGAAGGGCAAAGGAAGGGGATAGATAAAGGGAAAAAAACAGATGATAAAAAGTGTTAAATATAATAGGGAACTCGTCCCTGAACAACGGATGGTCTAAAATAATTTAGAGGGGGAAACTTTCATATCTCAGTTATACCACGTATTTTTCGTTGATTTCGTTGGGTCGATTCATTCACTAAACTTTGCCCCCTACTCCTGTGTGAGTGTGTGTGTGTGTGTGTGCGTATGTGTGTGTGTGTGTGTGTGTGTGTTTGTGTGTGTGTGGGGAGGGGAGGGGGCAGAGAAAACATGAACTGTTCAACCAATTCGACTCCCCTAACTTAACCTCAACCCATTAACAAGACGATGGAACCTTTTCGTCGTTTCACCGAACGCACTCTGCACAGATTTGCGACGGGGAAAGTTCACGCGAAGAGCTTTTCCGCTCCCCCCCCCCCAACTTTAAACTTTCCTTATTTCTGGTTAGGTCTCCGACCCCTCCCTCCACCCCTCTTTCCCTTGCCCCCATCGGCTAGTGCACCAACGCCCGTTTTCTCCTGATCTGTCGTCTGTTCTCTTGTGTCCCTTCTTATACACACACACACACACACACACACACATATATATATATATATATATATATATATATATATATATATATATATATATATATATATATATATATATATATACAAATATATATATTTTATTTATATTTAGCTTTGTTGCTGTCTCCCGCGTTAGCGAGGTAGCGCAAGGAAACAGACGAAAGAATGGCCCAACCCACCCCCATACACATGTATAAACATACACGTCTACACAAGCTTCCACTTCCGCATATATACTATTACTTCGTTGAAGAACCGATCCGACAAATCGCATTTTTTTTTCTCTAACTACAATGAAATTCATCGTAATGGACGAGTCACCAAAGAGGAAATCGGACCTGTAGAAGTTCCAGAACTTGGCAAGCGGTTCAGCGAGAACTGGAAAGTGTCTGCGACGAAGCGAAGCTCTGTGTGTGTGTGTGTGTGTGTGTGTGTGTGTGTGTGTGTGTGTGTGTGTGTGTCGGACAGTCCGTCTGTAAATTACTTTCTTTTCTTTCCTCTCCTCTGGATGCGACGGATTCTCAAACCGAACACCGTGCGTCTCTCGTCTTCTTGACACAGTTGGTCAGGGTGACTGCTGCATCGTTTTTCTTCAGTCTTTTCCAAATATTCGAATCCCATTTCGAAACGTATTGAGCTCAGCTTCGAATAGGGCACGCTGCATTATGGCAGGTGACAGGAATAGTGGCCCCATGGTGGCTCTGCATATTGCGCTATGGCAAGTGGCCCCCCCACATACTGTATTATGACGACAGGAATAGTGCCAATGGTGGCTCAATATATTCTAGTGTAAGGCAAGCTAAGCTACGTGCGGAAGATGGGATGTGGGCTTCTGAGAAAGGGTAACTAAATGTTGGGATGAGGTAGTTGTGTTGTTAGTTAAAGAGATAAGAGAGGTGAGGAGCGCGAGTGATTGTGAGAGGTAAAAGATAAAATGGCAGAGGGTCAATAGAATTCTGCAGGGACTGAAAAAAAGGGCAAATAAGAGCTGGGGGGTGAGCGAACATCAGCAAACTTCAGGGGAATTAAGAAAATGTACTGGAAAGACGTGAATAGTGTAAAGAGAACAGAAGAACAAATGGGGGCGTCAGTGGAGGGAACAGATGGGAAATAGTAACTGGCATAGAAAGTGGACAGATGGAGTATTCTGAAGGACTGTTGAATGTGTTGGCTGATGGGGGTGGCAGACGCTGGGAGTTTGGGACGTGGAAGAAAGTGAAGCGAGAGAGTCACTGACAAATGGTCACGTGAAATGAGGCAAGCAGGTGAAAGCCTTGCGTTAGATGAAGTGTGGAAATGCGGCAGGAGTCGCTGGGACAGCAGGTGAGTTTGTCAAGCAAGGGGGTGACAGATTTGCTGATTGGTTAGCTAGGATTTTCAATATATGTACGACTTAAGGTGAGGTGCCTGAGGACTGGCGGAATTCCGGTATACAGCACCATAGTATAAAGCTAAGGTGACAAATATGAACGTCTGAATCAGAGATGTGTAAGTCTCTTGAGTATACCTGGTAGGTTTTATAGCCAAACAGAAACTGAGGGTAATTGTATAAGAAATGCATTAAGGAGCGTGTGGAAAGACAGGTCACTAGCTGTGAGGACAACGGAAGGCATGAGTAAAAGACGCTTTGAGCTATCGGGGCCTGAGCATTCAGGAGGGCGCGAGGCATGCACGGGATAGAGCGAACTGGAGCGATATGGTACACATGGGGCGACGTGCTGTCAATGAGCTGAAACAGGACAAATGAAGGTGCTTGAGTACACACGTAAAGTTCTGTGGGACTTGGCTGTGGATGAGTAGGGTGGAGAGGGTTCTGGTTTCCATACATTGCACCTGACAGCTACATAAAGAATGAGAGAGAAGGAATGCCGCTTCGTCGTCAGTTTCTGGCGCTGAGGCAGGAAACGGCGATCAAATATAGAACTGAAACGAAACTGCACGTTCCGAGACCCCGGACCACTTTAGCGAACCACTGCGACCTCCAAATATTCATAACCTGAATAAAATGGTAGGTTTCACAACACAGGATACACTGACGTCACACACACACACACACACACACACACACACACACACACACACACACACCTTCCTATCTAGGGAGCTATCTGTGCACCTGAGTGGTACTATCTGTGCACCTGAGTGGTACTATCTATGCACCTGAGTGGTACTATCTGTGCACCTGAGTGGTACTATCTATGCACCTGAGTGGTACTATCTGTGCACCTGAGTGGTACTATCTATGCACCTGAGTGGTGCTATCTGTGCACCTGAGTGGTACTATCTGTGCACCTGAGTGGTGCTATCTGTGCACCTGAGTGGTGCTATCTGTGCACCTGAGTGGTGCTATCTGTGCACCTGAGTGGCAAGGCGGTTCTGAGCAGCATTATGCTCCAGCAGCACTCACGGAATCTGGGCAGAGACGACCTGACAGACCGAACACCGAAATCGTAAAGCCAAGTCACGACCAGGGGATCATGGCTGTCCTCTTGGTAAGAGAACCTGCCCACAGCAGGCAGATGTGGACTCTTGCATCACTCTTATCCTTTACAGCCAGCCAGCTGCTCCCCGACCGAAAATAGGTGAAGTGTACGGGACGAACGAACCTTGGCGGCCAATGGGAAGAAGCCATTCCCCGAGACTTGTTATATTTTTTTTGTTGCGTCTGCCCGACGCAACAAAAGACGCAACCTTGACTCCGCTCATTACGTCAACCATCGTGTGGAAGACGCCTCAACTCATGGCAAAGGGGGGATCAAAGATCGACATCTTCATGGATCGCGATGCCCAAAGCAGTGAATTGCAATTTCATCTGATCCATCTTGTGAACGTTTAGTGTACAACGAACTTACAAAAGATGAGTTCTAGTCTCCCACAGGGTGTCAATAGAACAATGAGGAGTAATTGAGGTGACAATTAGATAACTAAAAATTGCTAGATATGCTTTGATACTTTAATCTTTGACAAGATGTCTGTGAGAGAAAACAAATTGCTAAAGCATCCACCCACCCACCCACACACACATATATCATAGCCTTTCTCTGCTTCTGAGTGTAGCGTAACCGTGGAGCCGTAACAGCCCCTGGAAAAGGGATCTTGTGGCAATAAGATATTCATACCCCTACCAAACTCAGGTACCCATTACTGACCAGCCCCGTGCAAAGGATGAACAGATGGGTTAGCTGAGGGTCAACTGTCCAGCCATGGGTTCGAACCCGGACAGACCCGTGCGTGATTCACAGTCAGCAATTCTAACCAATATACCAGGACATTACAGCAATTACAAATAGACTCAATTTACTCAATGTTAACGAAGGACATAAATAATCCATCAATTATGTGTGTCAGTCCGGCCTTCATTATTCTGATAACGAAGGTCTATTGGTCACATACCATATCCAGGAAGGTCTCAGCGTACGTTCCAAGAGCACGTCACTCACTTCCATGGAGTCTGATGGTTCTTCTTCCAGGACAGGAGGATACGATTCACACTGTCTAAAGGATCCAGGGTTACTTCCAGAATAATGTCCAGTACCCATAGAAGGACATAACCACTTCCAGAATGATGTGCATCACTCCTAGAATAACATAAACCATTCCACGACGGTGAGTAGCAATTCCAGGAAAATACATCCATTTCCTAGATGTTGTGGATCACATCTACGAGGATGTGGAACACTTCCAGGAGGATCGTGGACCACGCCCAGGAGGAAGCAGACCATTTCCAGGAGAATATGGACCACTTGTGGTAAGCTGTGCATTTCTTCCAGGAGGACGATGAACATTTCCAGGAGGACCGTGGACCATGCCCAGAGGGATGCACACCATTTCCAGGAGAATATGGACCACTTGTGGTAAGCTGTGCATCTCTTCCAGGAGGACGATGAACATTTCCAGGAGGATCGTGGACCACACCTAAAAGGATGCAGACCATTTCCAGGAGAATATGGACCACTTGTGGTAAGCTGTGCATCTCTTCCAGGAGGACGATGAACATTTCCAGGAGGATCGTGGACCATGCCCAGAAGGATGCACACCATTTCCAGGAGAATATGGACCACTTGTGGTGTGATGTGTACCTCTTCCAGGAAGACAATGACCATTTCCAGGAGGATCGTGGACCACACCCAGGAGGAAGCAGACCATTTCCAGGAGAATAGTCAAATCGAACCAGGGATTTTTATAAGTGGTAGTCTCGTCTCCCATCTTCCCTCTCTGCTCCTGTGCAGCAAGACCCTTGGTTCCTATCGTGTCGATGCTGCTCGGTTCTAATATGGACCACATGTGGTATGATGTGTACCTCTTCCAGGAAGACAATGACCATTTCCAGGAGGATCCTGGACCACTCCTAGGATCTGAACCACTTCCACAAGGACGTGGGCATATTTCCAGAAGGGCATGGCGCTCCTTCCAGGAGAACGTGGACCACTTTCACGGTGACAAACTGCTCTTCCAGGATGATGAAGACAGCACAGATAAAGTACTCCCTCTCAAAAGGGCACATATAAATCCGGCCTCTTTGGCGGAGTCCACTACTTCGAGGGACCTTTTTTTTTTTTTACACCAACGGTTTTAGAGGGAAGGAAATCCGGGGCAATTTAAGAGGATGTGGGCCAATTCCAGGAGGATGCGACACTAGACGGAAGGAAGCGAAATTAAAAGTTTTCTCGGACGGAAACTGCTGGATGGCGTGCTGGAGAGGTGCGCAATGGGGCAGGTGCGCAACGGGAGAGGTGCGCAATGGGGCAGGTGCGCAATGGGGCAGGTGCGCATGGGAGAGGTGCGAAATGGGACAAGTGCGCAATGGGAGAGGAGGGGGAAAAAGAGACAGCTATTTTAGTATGTGCCAGATGGCTGGCCTGGAAAGCGCTACGGAGATGATGGCTCAAGGCAGAGGAGAAGGAGGGAGATCTTCGTCGTCGTGGTGGTGGTGGTGGTGGTGAGGAGGAGGAGGAGGAGGAGGAGGAGGAGGAGGAGGAGGAGGAGATGGTGGTGGTGGTGGTGGAGGCGACAGAGGTGGAGGAAGGTACAACGGCAGTGGCTCCAACGGGGGACGAACCCGACACAAAGAAAATGGGAGATGGGGGAAAGAAAAAGAGGAACAATGAAGCAAAAAAAAATGTATAAATAAATAAATAAATTTCAATTACATATAAGAGGCCGGAGTTGCGACTGGACAATAAATAGAAGAAAATAATTGAGGAGCAAGACGAAGGGAATAGAAAAAAAAAAATATATATATATATATATATATGAATTGTACATCTCATGTAATGAGACCATATCATATCCCACGCGGGTACATAATCCCAACTCGTCCCCCCCCCTCACACACACACACACACACACACACACACCGTGTCTTTCAATTGCCTCACCAACGAAAATGGGATGAGAGGGGAAATTCTTTTTTTTTTCCAAATGGTAACCTATTACATTTTTCTTTCCTTCCATTCGCGGTGTAACGTTGTATTTCCGAGGGCGTGGGTTAAAGACGGTGCGCACACACGAGGCGACTCCAAGAGCTCGTGTGAACAATGAAGTGTGAAAAGCAGTCACCTTCGGCAGCGCACATATATATATATATATATATATATATATATATATATATATATATATATATATATATATATATATATATATATATATATATATAAAATTGGCGCCTTCGTGCGACCTGCAGGATACGCTAACATTATCGTATAAGGCTTAACGACTGGCATCAATTTCGTTTGTGGATGACGTACATCATGGCATAAATGAATATATAGATGAAACTGGCGTTGATCAGTTCGTATTCCACTGTGTTGCCACCTTATAATCATTATTATTCGTGATGATAATCTCCAATAGCACGAAATTTGGCTGATTTGCAACCATATAAATTAATGCCAGTCATCGATTCAATACACACACACACACACACACACACACACACACACACACACACACATACATACATACATATATATATATATATATTTTTTTTTTTTTTTTTTTTTTATACTTTGTCGCTGTCTCCCGCGTTTGCGAGGTAGCGCAAGGAAACAGACGAAAGAAATGGCCCAACCCCCCCCATACACATGTACATACACACGTCCACACACGCAAATATACATACCTACACAGCTTTCCATGGTTTACCCCGGACGCTTCACATGCCTTGATTCAATCCACTGACAGCACGTCAACCCCTGTATACCACATCGCTCCAATTCACTCTATTCCTTGCCCTCCTTTCACCCTCCTGCATGTTCAGGCCCCGATCACACAAAATCCTTTTCACTCCATCTTTCCACCTCCAATTTGGTCTCCCTCTTCTCCTCGTTCCCTCCACCTCCGACACATATATCCTCTTGGTCAATCTTTCCTCACTCATTCTCTCCATGTGCCCAAACCATTTCAAAACACCCTCTTCTGCTCTCTCAACCACGCTCTTTTTATTTCCACACATCTCTCTTACCCTTACGTTACTTACTCGATCAAACCACCTCACACCACACATTGTCCTCAAACATCTCATTTCCAGCACATCCATCCTCCTGCGCACAACTCTATCCATAGCCCACGCCTCGCAACCATACAACATTGTTGGAACTACTATTCCTTCAAACATACCCATTTTTGCTTTCCGGGATAATGTTCTCGACTTCCACACATTTTTCAAGGCTCCCAAAATTTTCGCCCCCTCCCCCACCCTATGATCCACTTCCGCTTCCATGGTTCCATCCGCTGACAGATCCACTCCCAGATATCTAAAACACTTCACTTCCTCCAGTTTTTCTCCATTCAAACTCACCTCCCAATTGACTTGACCCTCAACCCTACTGTACCTAATAACCTTGCTCTTATTCACATTTACTCTTAACTTTCTTCTTCCACACACTTTACCAAACTCCGTCACCAGCTTCTGCAGTTTCTCACATGAATCCGCCACCAGCGCTGTATCATCAGCGAACAACAACTGACTCACTTCCCAAGCTCTCTCATCCCCAACAGACTTCATACTTACCCCTCTTTCCAAGACTCTTGCATTTACCTCCCTAACAACCCCATCCATAAACAAATTAAACAACCATGGAGACATCACACACCCCTGCCGCAAACCTACATTCACTGAGAACCAATCACTTTCCTCTCTTCCTACACGTACACATGCCTTACATCCTCGATAAAAACTTTTCACTGCTTCTAACAACTTGCCTCCCACACCATATATTCTTAATACCTTCCACAGAGCATCTCTATCAACTCTATCATATGCCTTCTCCAGATCCATAAATGCTACATACAAATCCATTTGCTTTTCTAAGTATTTCTCGCATACATTCTTCAAAGCAAACACCTGATCCACACATCCTCTACCACTTCTGAAACCACACTGCTCTTCCCCAATCTGATGCTCTGTACATGCCTTCACCCTCTCAATCAATACTCTCCCATATAATTTACCAGGAATACTCAACAAACTTATACCTCTGTAATTTGAGCACTCACTCTTATCCCCTTTGCCTTTGTACAATGGCACTATGCACGCATTCCGCCAATCCTCAGGCACCTCACCATGAGTCATACATACATTAAATAACCTTACCAACCATTCAACAATACAGTCACCCCCTTTTTTAATAAATTCCACTGCAATACCATCCACACCTGCTGCCTTGCCGGCTTTCATCTTCCGCAAAGCTTTTACTACCTCCTCTCTGTTTACCAAATCATTTTCCCTAACCCTCTCACTTTGCACACCACCTCGACCCAAACACCCTATATCTGCCACTCTGTCATCAGACACATTCAACAAACCTTCAAAATACTCATTCCATCTCCTTCTCACATCACCACTACTTGTTATCACCTCCCCATTTACGCCCTTCACTGAAGTTCCCATTTGCTCCCTTGTCTTACGCACCCTATTTACCTCCTTCCAGAACATCTTTTTATTCTCCCTAAAATTTACTGATAGTCTCTCACCCCAACTCTCATTTGCCCTTTTTTTCACCTCTTGCACCTTTCTCTTGACCTCCTGTCTCTTTCTTTTATACTTCTCCCACTCAATTGCATTTTTTCCCTGCAAAAATCGTCCAAATGCCTCTCTCTTCTCTTTCACTAATACTCTTACTTCTTCATCCCACCACTCACTACCCTTTCTAAACAGCCCACCTCCCACTCTTCTCATGCCACAAGCATCTTTTGCGCAATCCATCACTGATTCCCTAAATACATCCCATTCCTCCCCCACTCCCCTTACTTCCATTGTTCTCACCTTTTTCCATTCTGTACACAGTCTTTCCTGATACTTCTTCACACAGGTCTCCTTCCCAAGCTCACTTACTCTCACCACCTTCTTCACCCCAACATTCACTCTTCTTTTCTGAAAACCCATACTAATCTTCACCTTAGCCTCCACAAGATAATGATCAGACATCCCTCCAGTTGCACCTCTCAGCACATTGACATCCAAAAGTCTCTCTTTCGCACGCCTGTCAATTAACACGTAATCCAATAACGCTCTCTGGCCATCTCTCCTACTTACATAAGTATACTTATGTATATCTCGCTTTTTAAACCAGGTATTCCCAATCATCATATATATATATATATATATATATATATATATATATATATATATATATATATATATATATATATATATATATATATATATGTGCGTGTGTGTGTGTGTGTGGAGATGACGCGGGCGTGGAATGAATGTTGCCTCAGATGCCACGGACGAAGAGCGACCGCTGGAATGATCTCTGCCACCACTGGGGATATCCTGGAACCCGAACCCAAGTTCCAGAACTATCAAATCATGGTTTCGAACCGAGATATCAGAATGGCTGTGAACTGACGTAGAGGAAAGGCGTCTCAGCCAGCACATCTTGCACTCCTCTCCTGTAGCAGGCTCCCTGGCTTTCCCTCTGTGGAAGGACCCCGACTGCCTGGAAGCACTTCGGTCGTGACATTTCTCCTAAAAAAAAAAAAAAAAATAAAAGAGAAATAAAAGCGCAATTCGCGTGGGCTCCGTTCTCCCTGTGATGAAAAAAGAGGCCTTGTTATTGGAAGGGAAGGGGGAGTGAGGGGAAGGCGAGGGAGTGAGGGGAAGGCGAGGGAGTGAGGGGGAGGGGGAGGGGGGGGATGCACCGGAGCGGGCCAGCTGACCCTGTGTTTACGCCAGGGTCTAGGGTGGCTGGTGTCCTGCCAAGCTTGGAACACGTGGCCTTAGGGAAGCCAAGGTTACCAGGCCCTTGTGGGAAGCCAAGGTTACCAGGCCCTTGGGGGAGGCCAAGGTTACCAGGCCCTTGGGGGAAGCCAAGGTTACCAGGCCCTTGTGGGAAGCCAAGGTTACGAGGCCCTTGTGGGAAGCCAAGGTTACCAGGCCCTTGGAGGAAGCCAAGGTTACCAGGCCCTTGGAGGAAGCCAAGGTTACCAGGCCCTTGGGGGAAGCCAAGGTTACCAGGCCCTTGTGGGAAGCCAAGGTTACCAGGCCCTTGGGGGAAGCCAAGGTTACCAGGCCCTTGTGGGAAGCCAAGGTTACGAGGCCCTTGTGGGAAGCCAAGGTTACCAGGCCCTTGGGGGAAGCCAAGGTTACCAGGCCCTTGGAGGAAGCCAAGGTTACCAGGCCCTTGGGGGAAGCCAAGGTTACCAGGCCCTTGGGGGAAGTCAAGTTCACCCGGCCCTTGGAAGAAGCCAAGGTTACCAGGCCCTTGGGGGAAGCCAAGGTTACCTGGCACTTGGGGGAAGCCAAGGTTACCTGGCACTTGGGGGAAGCCAAGGCTACCTGGCCCTTGGAGGGAGCGAAGGTTACCAGGCCCTTGTGGAAGAGCCATGGTTGCCAGGCCCTTGGGGTAACACAAGGGGTTCACACCCCTGGCGTGTGCCACTCAGGGCGTCACGCTGCTGCGCCCCTCACACCACAGCGAAGCCTGGGGTGAGGAGGGCGGCCGTGAGGGGGGCGTCAGGACGCAGGAGGAGGAGGAAGGTGTCGTTGTGGCTGGCGCAGCCCGCCCGAAGGCTCACCTGCCACACCTGCGTCAACGGAGGGTCCTCCTTCGCGCCACCTCCCACGGGAGCGGGTAGGAGCGCGCGCGGCACAACAGCCGCTCTTGCGACGAAGGAACACATCCTCTCTTAACCACCGTTCGTGCGATCTGGTAATTCGCGGCTCGTAAACCATCGTCTTGACCCTAGGATGAGGTGGTTGTGGTAGGAGCCGGAGTCCACACGGTGATCCACCCGTAGTACGGCAGCAGGTAACTTCAGTGATCCACCACACAAAATAGTGGAGGAAGATGGATGAAACACCGGCTTACCCCTCCACTCTACCAGTGTGGTGGATGTATGTGGTGTGTGTTGATGTGTGTGTGTGTGTGTGTGTGTGTGTGTGTGTGTGTGTGTGTGTGTGTGTCTGACTGATTTCTATTTATAATTACTCAAGTGTGTGTTACCGGGAGAGAGTTTTACACTCGTGTTGTCCTTTATACTGACCTTGTTGAAAGATAAATACGTCTTTACTTTCACATATGTCTGCGCGGGCGCGTGAGCACACACACACACACACACACACACACCAGCCAAAGTCAGATACCCATCTATCGACCAGTACCGTGGGTACGATGAATGCCTGGGTTGGATGTGGGCCGACTGCCACACACACAACTAGAAACTAGGCGTGGGCATTCATCCTTCAAAACTACATTCTAGGTAAAGTGGAAAGAGAAAAAGAAATTGTGCTTCTGTTGTCTTTTCACAACCTTTAGAAGAAAGAGAATGGCCCAAAATGGAGTCAAGCAACGTATTAATAAAGTCAACATAGATTTCTTTCTTTTTTTTTTATACATATTCGCCAATTCCCGCGTCAGCGAGGTAGCGTTAAACATAGAGGACCGAGCCTTTGAGGGAATATCCTCACTTGGCCCACTTCTCAGCCCCTTCTTTTAAAAAATTAAAAAAAACGAGAGGGGAGGATTTCCAGCCCCCGCTCCCTTCCCTTTTAGTCGCCTTCTACGACACGCAGGGAATACGTGGGAAGTATTCTTTCTCCCCTATCCCCAGGGATATATATATATATATATATATATATATATATATATATATATATATATATATATATATATATATATATATATATGACCTTCAGACATGTTTGCAGGGGTCGTGGTGGTGGGGCACACACACACACACACACACACACACACATACACACACACACACACACACACACATACACACACACAGGTTGCTGCCCGTGTTGGCTCAATATCCTCGTCATGATTACCAGAGGTTGGTCTCCATCACTACTGACAGACCCTCCCTCCCTCCACTCCACTCTGACCCTCCAGACCTAACCCTCTATCCCTCACCATTCCCCTTTCCGTTCCCTCGCTCTCGACGCAAAAACGTCCTTCGTGACGCATTACGAGACGAACGTAACTTTAACGTCACACTCTCTCTATACATCCCGCCAGCGAAGCCAGTGATGGGAGAAATGGCCACCCTCACCATTCCCCTTTCCGTTCCCTCGCTCTCGACGCAAAAACGCCCTTCGTGACGCATTACGAGACGAACGTAACTTTAACGTCACACTCTCTCTATACATCCCGCCAGCGAAGCCAGTGATGGGAGAAATGGCCATCACTCATCTTGGGTGGACTTAAGACGATGGTCCTCTTCGGTTTACGACGTCGGAGGAGGAGGAGTTGTGTTACGTCGCGCGGCGGGAGGCACGTAACGGGCCTCGACGGGTGGAGAGGGATGAAGAAGCCATGACCCTCACCACGCAAGCGGAGGCGGTCCACGCGTGTTGGCTGGCAAGCCACTCCGCTGAACTCCTTCCATCATCATATCCCTTCGTAAATCCGATGACCCCCCCCCCCCCCTCCCCCTGAGAGTGGGTCGTATAAACCCCCTTTCTTATTTTCTTTTTCTTTTTTTTTTGATTTTATTAATGTCGCTTCTGCTGACCTGATGAAAACACCTCTATTTTCCTGTATTTTGTTTGTTGCTTATGGACGCGCCATCAAAAGGTCACACCCGCGTGTTGAAGGAATGAGAGAGATAGCAGCGAATAAATCTGGAATAGGAGAGAAAATAAGAGGAATGAGGGAATATGGAATACGAGAAAGATGGAATAGGGGAAATAATATGGAACAGAGGGGGACTGTGCACAGAAAATAATGAGAAAATACGAACGAACAGCGGACGATGAGAGAAAGAAATCTGGGGAAAAGAAACTAATGGAACAGAAAGGAAATAAGACAAAGGAAGAGAAGGAACAGGAGGAGTCCAGAAACAACCAGCCACGAAGAGGGGATAATATGGAAGGTGTTATGAAAGATGGAGAATGTTAAAAAAAAAAATATCAAAATCGACATGAGAAAAAAATGCCCTCAACTCATGACCTTACGAACAGAGTGAAAAAACGCCTCGGCAAGAGGAAGGAGGACGGGAGGGGTGATGAATGATGGGAGAGGAGGAGGAGGAGGAGGAGGAGGAGGAGGAGGAGGAGGAGGAGAATGAGAGCTGCTCGGGAGGGGACGACAAGACAACTATTCATCATGATCGTGTGACACAATACGAGGTCAAATGTCACGCCTCCACGATGGAAGGGGGAAATGGGAGAGGAGGAGAGAGAGAAAGGTTGCAGGGAAGGAGGCAGGACGAGAGACAGGGCGCAGGGAGAGGGAGGACGATAGACAGGGCGCAGGGAGTGAGGGAGGACGAGAGACAGGATGCAGGGAGTGAGGGAGGACGAGAGACAGGGCGTGGGGAGTGAGGGAGGACGAGATACAAGGCGCATGGAGTGAGGGAGGAGAGAGAAAGGTTGCAGGGAAGGAGGCAGGACGAGAGACAGGGCGCAGGGAGAGGGAGGACGAGAGACAGGGCGCAGGGAGTGAGGGAGGACGAGAGACAGGGCGCAGGGAGTGAGGAAGGACGAGAGACAGGGCGCGGGGAGTGAGGGAGGACGAGAGACAGGGCGCAGGGAGTGACGGAGGACGAGAGACAGGGCGCAGGGAGTGAGGGAGGAAAGGATGCACGGAGCGAGGGAGGGTTTAAGAGACAGGGTGAGGGGAGGAACAGACACGAAGAGACAAACCTCTACAGAGGTTGTATCTCCAGTACTTAATATTCTAATGAACTTTTCTCCTGTGTCTGGGAAGACTTCATTCACACTTCCACAGGCAACTGCCGTGTCCCATGCGCGAGTACGAGTCACAGGTCGTAAATCAAATCGTCCATCAACTACGCAGGTGCTCCCGTGGTGCTCGTGAGCCAAAGCCGCTGTTGTTCTTCTTCTTCTGAGTCTAGCTACACAGTGTACGGGGAGAGAGAGAGAGAGAGAGAGAGAGAGAGAGAGAGAGAGAGAGAGAGAGAGAGAGAGAGAGAGGTCTGATGGTGACGTGGGCCACTTGGGGGTTTCTGGGCCACACCCGTTTTTGTCCTCTCTCTCTCTCTCTCTCTCTCTCTCTCTCTCTCTCTCTCTCTCTCTCTCTCTCTCTCTCTCTCTCTCTAAGCTGACTCACTGGCAGGACTGGGCCCCCCAACTAACGGTGTGTGACACGAGTGTACAGTTCAGCCCCTGACACTGTACTCAAGTGTTACATTCCTGACAGTGTACTCTAAGTGTTACACTCCTGACACTGTACTCAAGTGTTACATTCCTGACAGTGTACTCTAAGTGTTACATTCCTGACACTGTACTCAAGTGTTACATTCCTGACAGCGTACTCTAAGTGTTTCACTCCTGACACTGTACTCAAGTGTTACATTCCTGACACTGTACTCAAGTGTTACATTCCTGACAGTGTACTCAAGTGTTACATTCCTGACAGTGTACTCTAAGTGTTACATTCCTGACAGTGTACTCTAAGTGTTACATTCCTGACAGTGTACTCAAGTGTTACATTCCTGACACTGTACTCAAGTGTTACATTCCTGACAGTGTACTCAAGTGTTACATTCCTGACAGTGTACTCAAGTGTTACATTCCTGACAGTGTACTCTAAGTGTTTCACTCCTGACAGTGTACTCTAAGTGTTACATTCCTGACACTGTACTCAAGTGTTACATTCCTGACAGTGTACTCAAGTGTTACATTCCTGACACTGTACTCAAGTGTTACATTCCTGACACTGTACTCAAGTGTTACATTCCTGACAGTGTACTCTAAGTGTTACATTCCTGACAGTGTACTCTAAGTGTTACATTCCTGACAGTGTACTCAAGTGTTACATTCCTGACACTGTACTCAAGTGTTACATTCCTGACACTGTACTCAAGTGTTACATTCCTGACAGTGTACTCAAGTGTTACATTCCTGACAGTGTACTCAAGTGTTACATTCCTGACACTGTACTCAAGTGTTACATTCCTGACAGTGTACTCAAGTGTTACATTCCTGACAGTGTACTCTAAGTGTTACATTCCTGACAGTGTACTCTAAGTGTTACATTCCTGACAGTGTACTCAAGTGTTACATTCCTGACACTGTACTCAAGTGTTACATTCCTGACAGTGTACTCAAGTGTTACATTCCTGACAGTGTACTCAAGTGTTACATTCCTGACAGTGTACTCTAAGTGTTTCACTCCTGACAGTGTACTCTAAGTGTTACATTCCTGACACTGTACTCAAGTGTTACATTCCTGACAGTGTACTCAAGTGTTACATTCCTGACAGTGTACTCTAAGTGTTACATTCCTGACAGTGTACTCTAAGTGTTACATTCCTGACAGTGTACTCTAAGTGTTACATTCCTGACAGTGTACTCAAGTGTTACATTCCTGACAGTGTACTCTAAGTGTTTCACTCCTGACAGTGTACTCTAAGTGTTACATTCCTGACAGTGTACTCAAGTGTTACATTCCTGACAGTGTACTCAAGTGTTACATTCCTGACACTGTACTCAAGTGTTACATTCCTGACACTGTACTCAAGTGTTACATTCCTGACAGTGTACTCAAGTGTTACATTCCTGACACTGTACTCAAGTGTTACATTCCTGACACTGTACTCTAAGTGTTACATTCCTGACACTGTACTCAAGTGTTACATTCCTGACACTGTACTCAAGTGTTACATTCCTGACAGTGTACTCAAGTGTTACATTCCTGACAGTGTACTCAAGTGTTACATTCCTGACAGTGTACTCAAGTGTTACATTCCTGACAGTGTACTCAAGTGTTACATTCCTGACAGTCTACTCTAAGTGTTACATTCCTGACAGTGTACTCAAGTGTTACATTCCTGACAGTGTACTCTAAGTGTTACATTCCTGACAGTGTACTCAAGTGTTACATTCCTGACAGTGTACTCAAGTGTTACATTCCTGACAGTCTACTCTAAGTGTTACATTCCTGACAGTGTACTCAAGTGTTACATTCCTGACAGTGTACTCTAAGTGTTACATTCCTGACAGTGTACTCAAGTGTTACATTCCTGACACTGTACTCTAAGTGTTACATTCCTGACAGTGTACTCAAGTGTTACATTCCTGACAGTGTACTCAAGTGTTACATTCCTGACAGTCTACTCTAAGTGTTACATTCCTGAAAGTGTACTCAAGTGTTACATTCCTGACAGTGTACTCTAAGTGTTACATTCCTGACAGTGTACTCAAGTGTTACATTCCTGACACTGTACTCAAGTGTTACATTCCTGACACTGTACTCTAAGTGTTACATTCCTGACAGTGTACTCAAGTGTTACATTCCTGACAGTCTACTCTAAGTGTTACATTCCTGACAGTGTACTCTAAGTGTTTCACTCCTGACAGTGTACTCAAGTGTTACATTCCTGACACTGTACTCAAGTGTTACATTCCTGACAGTGTACTCAAGTGTTACATTCCTGACAGTGTACTCAAGTGTTACATTCCTGACAGTGTACTCAAGTGTTACATTCCTGACACTGTACTCAAGTGTTACATTCCTGACAGTGTACTCAAGTGTTACATTCCTGACAGTGTACTCAAGTGTTACATTCCTGACACTGTACTCTAAGTGTTACATTCCTGACACTGTACTCAAGTGTTACATTCCTGACAGTGTACTCTAAGTGTTACATTCCTGACAGTGTACTCAAGTGTTACATTCTGACAGTGTACTCTAAGTGTTACATTCCTGACAGTGTACTCAAGTGTTACATTCCTGACAGTGTACTCTAAGTGTTACATTCCTGACAGTGTACTCAAGTGTTACATTCCTGACAGTGTACTCTAAGTGTTACATTCCTGACAGTGTACTCTAAGTGTTACATTCCTGACAGTGTACTCTAAGTGTTACATTCCTGACAGTGTACTCAAGTGTTACATTCCTGACAGTGTACTCAAGTGTTACATTCCTGACAGTGTACTCTAAGTGTTACATTCCTGACAGTGTACTCAAGTGTTACATTCCTGACAGTGTACTCTAAGTGTTACATTCCTGACAGTGTACTCAAGTGTTACATTCCTGACACTGTACTCAAGTGTTACATTCCTGACAGTGTACTCTAAGTGTTACATTCCTGACACTGTACTCAAGTGTTACATTCCTGACAGTGTACTCAAGTGTTACATTCCTGACAGTGTACTCAAGTGTTACATTCCTGACAGTGTACTCTAAGTGTTACATTCCTGACAGTGTACTCTAAGTGTTACATTCCTGACACTGTACTCAAGTGTTACATTCCTGACAGTGTACTCTAAGTGTTACATTCCTGACACTGTACTCAAGTGTTACATTCCTGACAGTGTACTCTAAGTGTTACATTCCTGACACTGTACTCAAGTGTTACATTCCTGACACTGTACTCTAAGTGTTACATTCCTGACACTGTACTCAAGTGTTACATTCCTGACACTGTACTCAAGTGTTACATTCCTGACAGTGTACTCAAGTGTTACATTCCTGACAGTGTACTCAAGTGTTACATTCCTGACACTGTACTCAAGTGTTACATTCCTGACACTGTACTCTAAGTGTTACATTCCTGACACTGTACTCAAGTGTTACATTCCTGACAGTGTACTCAAGTGTTACATTCCTGACAGTGTACTCAAGTGTTACAATCCTGACACTGTACTCAAGTGTTACATTCCTGACACTGTACTCTAAGTGTTACATTCCTGACAGTGTACTCAAGTGTTACATTCCTGACACTGTACTCTAAGTGTTACATTCCTGACAGTGTACTCAAGTGTTACATTCCTGACAGTGTACTCTAAGTGTTTCACTCCTGACAGTGTACTCAAGTGTTACATTCCTGACAGTGTACTCAAGTGTTACATTCCTGACACTGTACTCAAGTGTTACATTCCTGACACTGTACTCAAGTGTTACATTCCTGACACTGTACTCTAAGTGTTACATTCCTGACACTGTACTCAAGTGTTACATTCCTGACACTGTACTCTAAGTGTTACATTCCTGACAGTGTACTCAAGTGTTACATTCCTGACACTGTACTCAAGTGTTACACTCCTGACAGTGTACTCAAGTGTTACATTCCTGACAGTGTACTCAAGTGTTACATTCCTGACAGTGTACTCAAGTGTTACATTCCTGACAGTGTACTCAAGTGTTACATTCCTGACAGTGTACTCAAGTGTTACATTCCTGACAGTGTACTCTAAGTGTTTCACTCCTGACAGTGTACTCAAGTGTTACATTCATCAGCTCTACATACACACTCTGAACGACTATATACATATATAACAGAGTTTTTCTTTACTCTTGTAACTAGTTATGTGATCTATGGTGAGTAACATGCACTGATACACAGTTATGTGATCTATGGTGAGTAACATGCACTGATACACAGTTATGTGATCTATGGTGAGTAACATGCACTGATACACAGTTATGTGATCTATGGTGAGTAACATGAACTGATACACAGTTATGTGATCTACGGTGAGTAACATGAACTGATACACAGTTATGTGATCTATGGTGAGTAACATGCACTGATACACAGTTATGTGATCTATGGTGAGTATGCTACATCAATACGGAGCTATGTGATCTATGGTGAGTATGCTACATCAATACACAGTTATGTGATGTATGGTGAGTATGCTACATCAATACACAGTTATGTGATGTATGGTGAGTATGCTACATCAATACACAGTTATGTGATGTATGGTGAGTATGCTACATCAATACACAGTTATGTGATGTATGGTGAGTATGCTACATCAATACACAGTTATGTGAAGTATGGTGAGTATGCTACATCAATACACAGTTATGTGATGTATGGTGAGTATGCTACATCAATACACAGTTATGTGATGTATGGTGAGTATGCTACATCAATACACAGTTATGTGATGTATGGTGAGTATGCTACATCAATACACAGTTATGTGATGTATGGTGAGTATGCTACATCAATACATAGTTATGTGATGTATGGTGAGTATGCTACATCAATACACAGTTATGTGATGTATGGTGAGTATGCTACATCAATACGCAGTTATGTGATGTATGGTGAGTATGCTACATCAATACACAGTTATGTGATGTATGGTGAGTATGCTACATCAATACGCAGCTACGTGACGTATGGGTGACTTCAGATACATTACGACCGGAAACAAGTTAAGGGGGGAGGAAAGTCTGTACAATTTGAGGATGTACTCATGTACAACGGAGCGAGACAGCTGTAGCTTCAGGTCCCACCTCCCAGCACTCCGAGGCGGTGGGTGGAAAGGAAGGGAAGACGCCTTGAGCATCAGCACTCCCTCACACATGTCTGGCACATGACCACACCTCACATGCGTCGCATCAAAGCGTCGTTGCTCGGCGAGGCAAGAAAGGATGAACCAGGTCGTAACGACCGCCCTCAATTGCCCCAGTGCGAACGCTCGTTACCTCTCTTCAAGTCGTGGTTACGGGGGGCTCTTGTTGTTGGTTCCGACGTCGAGCAGGTAGTTTCTGAACCACTTCCAGTCGCAATCGGGCCCGTGGTGTGTGTTCGTCAGTTCAATGGACATGTCTTCTTCTCCCCCGCCCCCACCCACAGCTAGGGCTCACAGCTGTGGCCTGTTCAGATGGTCCGCAGTTCGTCTCCGCCTCCTATACGGCCATCGTCTGGCTCAGGCCCACTGAAGACCTTTTCTACCACCTTCTCACTGGTGTGTTTTATGCTAGGAGACCTACAGTGGCCATGGACTGAAGACACTCCTCTGGCGTTCTGGCACTCAGCAAGGTTTCTTGCTGGCAGACACTGAGCACACACACATATATATATTCGCCACATAATCACGTACTAATAAAACTAGAAGTGCCTGATTCATCTCCCATTCTGGTGCGCTATCCCACCTGCTTTACACTGCCTTTTGCTAACTGAGGGAGGTAGCACTCGACACAGAGTCTAAAAATGTTCTTTCATTTTTTTTTTCCCCCTTCTGTAGTTCGTGCGAGCTGCTGCTACAGGTGGCGTGTTCGGCCACAGTGTTGTGTTGCCTGACAGCTGTTTCCATCTTAGGTTTAGTTGGAATGCCCTGAGATGGCTTATGTCTGAAACTGGGTTTATAGAGAGGGCAAAGGATGGAGTCTATATGATTCAATTCTACAAATTCATGTTCATTGTTGATTCGACATTACCATCACTATCACTGGCCATCACATTCACCAGCAACGATACTCACGTTCACTATAACACTCTCCATCATGTTCAACTAGGAATCACCATCATATTCACTATCAATGACCCTCGCGTCCAACACCACTCAAAATCATCTTCACTATCATTCACCATCATCATCACTATGTGGGGGCTTGTGAAAATCTATCTTTTATGCATTTTCCTCAACCTCAATTAAAAACAAAAACTGAATTGGAAGAAAAAAAGTAATTCCTCATACCTCTAACCTTTCAGTGAAGGCGAGAAATATCATTACAAATTATTCTCAGGAATTGTATTGTGGGGGAGAGAGAGAGAGAGAGAGAGAGAGAGAGAGAGAGAGAGAGAGAGAGAGAGAGAGAGAGAGGGAGGTGTAACAACGCCTTATCCAAAGGTCGTGATCTTTGGCAGGAATACGGTCAAGCAACGGTAAAAAAAAAAAAAAAGAAAACAAAATGAATAAACAAACTGCTCTTCTATACACGACCATTAACCCACTAAGTGATGGTCAGAAACAACCATATCATAACTAGGGTTCGGAGAGACACCATAACGAGGGAACGAAGTCAACATGCTTAATTACCTGCCAGGCCTGCCAACATGGACAGATTCCACTCCGTTAGCTGTAAAAGGAATGGTATCAAATATTCTTCAGTATTTCCCAAATACAACTAGTAACAATTACACTAAGACTTCTCTCTAAATCTTTCTATATATAAACAGAAGAAGATCCATACTCAGTATCTTTCTATATAAACAGGAGAAGATCCATACTCTATATCTTTCTATATATAAACAGAGGAAGATCCATACTCAGTATCTTTCTATATAAACAGGAGAAGATCCATACTCTATATCTTTCTATATATAAACAGAGGAAGATCCATACTCAATATCTCTCTATATAAACAGGAGAAGATCCATACTCAAAATCTTTCTATATAGACACGAGATCCATACTCAATATCTTTCTATATAAACAAGAGATCCATACTCGATATCTTTCTATATAAACAGGAGAAGATCCATACTCAATATCTTTCTATATAAACAGGAGAAGATCCATATTCGATATCTTTCTATAAAAACAGGAGAAGATCCATAGTTCTGTAAAATCAAGGGGTTGACACCGTCATGTAAGACACCTGTCAAATCTCTTCGTTTCCAGAATAACTCTACAAATCCCAATCCCAATCCGACCCCTCACAATCCCAATCCTGATCCGACCCCTCACAATCCCAATCCTGATCCGACCCCTCACAATCCCAATCCTGATCCGACCCTCACAATCCCAATCCTGATCCGACCCCTCACAATCCCAATCCTGATCCGACCCCTCACAATCCCAATCCCGATCCGACCCCTCACAATCCCAATCCTGATCAGACCCCTCACAATCCCAATCCTGATCCGACCCCTCACAATCCCAATCCTGATCCGACCCCTCACAATCCCAATCCTGATCCGACCCCTCACAATCCCAATCCTGATCCGACCCCTCACAATCCCAATCCTGATCCGACCCCTCACAATCCCGATCCGACCCCTCACAATCCCAATCCTGATCCGACCCCTCACAATCCCAATCCTGATCCGACCCTTCACAATCCCAATCCTGATCCGACCCATCCGACCCCTCACAATCCCAATCCTGATCCGACCCCTCACAATCCCAATCCTGATCCGACCCCCTCACAATCCCAATCCCGATTCGACCCCTACAATCCCAATCCTGATCCGACCCCTCACAATCCCGATCCGACCCCTCACAATCCCAATCCTGATCCGACCCCTCACAATCCCAATCCTGATCCGACCCCTCACAATCCCAATCCTGATCCGACCCCTCACAATCCCAATCCTGATCCGACCCCTCACAATCCCAATCCTGATCCGACCCCTCACAATCCCAATCCTGATCCGACCCCTCACAATCCCAATCCCGATTCGGACCACTATAAAAATTCTGTTGTCGTCCTCCGACGACTATTTACATATTAATAACATCAGATTATTTGTGGTAAAAATGTCGAAATCTGATTCATATGCCAATGCAACTTTCCAGCATCGAAAAGATGTTTATTAAGTTTATACAGAACATATATGAAATAGAAACAGTAAAATTGTGGATCTAGTATTAGCTGGTGATTGTATACATGCAAATATATATATATATATATATATATATATATATATATATATATATATATATATATATATATATATATATACATGTATTTATTTGGCTTTGTCGCTGTCTCCCGCGTTAGCGAGATAGCGCAAGGAAACAGACGAAAGAATGGCCCAACCCACCCACATACACATGTATATACATACACGTCCACACACGCAAATATATATATATATATATATATATATATATATATATATATATATATATATATATATATATATCAGGCGAAGGCGGTAAGCAAGGAGGAGGGTAACAGCACAATTGGACCAAATGAATTGGAAAGAGGAAATGGAAGAGGAATAAAAAAAAATGATGGAGAAGAGACAAAGAAGAAGATACAGAGGAGGAAGAGTATGACGCAGGCCAAGTCTGAGGAGACTGGGTCCGTGGTGTTAAAAACAACGTTTTCTATACCAGGAGAGGGATGGTTCACCCAAACCCAAACCCACCCTCACGAAAACCTAATCAAGTGATGGCGTTGTGTCAGTCAGAGCCACAGTCCGGCTCTCTCTCTCTCTCTCTCTCTCTCTCTCTCTCTCTCTCTCTCTCTCTCTCTCTCTCTCTCTCTTCTAACACAGCCGACGACGGAAAAAGAAAATGGAACATTTTTATGCAAATTTCTGGAAATGTTACCGGATTAAGGTAAATAAAATACAGTACACACACACACACACACACACATATATATATATATATATATATATATATATATATATATATATATATATATATATATATATATATATGCGGGAAATGGCGAATAGTATGAAAGAAAGAAAGATATATATATATATATATATATATATATATATATATATATATATATATATATATATATATATATATATATATATATATATATATACATATATATATATATATACATATATATATATATATATATATATATATATATATATATATATATATATATATATATATATATATATATTTTCATACTATTCGCCATTTCCCGCGTTTGCGAGGTAGCGTTAAGAACAGAGGACTGGGCCTCAGAGGGAAAATCCCCACCTGTCCCCCTCTACGTTCCTTCCTTTGGAAAATAAAATAAAAAAAAAACGAGAGGGGAGGATTTCCAGCAAGCCGCTCCCTCCCCTTTTAGTCGCCTTCTACGACACGCAGGGAATACGTGGGAAGTATTCTTTCTCCCCTATCCCCAAGGATATATATATATATATATATATATATATATATATATATATATATATATATATATATATATATATATATATATATATATATCCCTGGGGATAGGGGAGAAAGAATACTTCCCACGTATTCCCTGCGTGTCGTAGAAGGCGACTAAAAGGGAAGGGAGCGGGGGGCTGGAAATCCTCCCCTCTCGTTTTTTTTTAATTTTCCAAAAGAAGGAACAGAGAAGGGGGCCAGGTGAAGATATTCCCTGAAAGGCCCAGTCCTCTGTTCTTAACGCTACCTCGCTATCGCGGGAAATGGCGAATAGTATGAAAAAAAAAAAAAAAATAAAATATATATATATATATATATATATATATATATATATATATATATATATATATATATATATATATATATTGGGAGCGAGAGGCTTGAAATCCCCCCTTCCGTTTATAATTTTCCAAATGAAGCAACGGAGAGGTGGGCCAAGTGAGGTTATACCCTCTAAGGCTCACTCCTCTGTTCTTTACGCTACCTCGCTAATGCAGGATAAGGCGAATATGTATGAAAAAAAAAAAAAAAAAAAAAAAAAAAAAAATATATATATATATATATATATATATATATATATATATATATATATATATATATATATATATATATATATATATATCTGCGATTTCACGGGGAAAATGAAACACGATAAGTTCCCAAGTGCACTTTCGTGTAATAATCACATCATCAGGGTAGACACAAGAGAGAAATAGAAGTCAGTTCATATACAAGGAAGAGACGTAGTTAGGACCATTGAAATGTATATATATATATATATATATATATATATATATATATATATATATATATATATATATATATATATACATTTCAAGGATACACCCGAGAACGGGCGGTCATTAACAAGAACCACACTATGTTCAGTTTTGGCGATGCGTATAACGCACACTCGTACTTCTTTCCCGCGTAACATTCCCGGGGTCACCCCCTCCCCCGCCCGGCCCCCCACCGTCATCTGCCTCCTTCACCGTCACCCAGTATGGCGTGAACGTTCCTCTACGAGACGTTAGAAGAGGAGACAGTAATGAGAACAGGAAATAGAACAATTAGAACAGGAAATGGAGCAGTTCAGAGTAGGAAATAGAACAATTAGAACAGGAAATGGAGCAGTTAAGAGTAGGAAATAGAACAATTAGAACAGGAAATGGAGAAGTTCAGAGTAGGAAATAGAACAATTAGAACAGGAAATGGAGCAGTTAAGAGTAGGATATAGAACAATTAGAACAGGAAATAAAACAATCAGAACAAGAAATAGAACAATTAGAAGAGGATATGGAGTAGTTAGAGCAGGAAACAGAACAATTAGAAGAGGATATGGAGTAGTTAGAGCAGGAAATAGAACAATCAGAAGAGGAAACTAAACCATTAGAGGCAGGAAATGGAACAATTAGAACAGGAAACTGAGGAATTAGAGCAGGAAACAGAGCAATTAGAAAAGGATAAATAGACTAATAGAATAGGAAATACAGCAGTTGGAGCAGGAAGCAGAACCATTAGAACAGGCAACAGAACAAGTAAAACTAAACCCAGGATCGAAACCCAAGCCTCAATGGTTTAAATTAAACACAGAACCGAAAAAGAACATGTGAGTCTACGAGAACGCTTGAAAATACAGTGAGGTGGTTTAACAAGTAAAACCAGGCCAGCTACACCCCATTGGTGTGAAGAACCTGACCCACTGCTGAACAGGACGTGGTTGGTTGGTTGGTAGCTTGGTCGGGTTGGTTGGTCGGTCGGTCGGTTGGTTGGTTGGTTGGTTGGTTGGTTGGTTGGTTGGTTGATTGGTTGGTTGGTTGGTTGGATGGTTAGTTGGTTGGTTGGTTGGTCTGTCGGTTGCTTGGTCAGTTGGTTCGTTAGTTGGCTGGTCAGTTCGTTGGTTAGTTGGTCGGTTGGTTAATTGGTTAACTGGTTGGTTGGTTGGTTGGTTGGTTGGTTGGTTGGCTGGTCGGTCGGTCGGTTGAGTGAGCTAAATCTAGACCATATCAACTACCGCGGTCTCATCAAGGCCGTCAACGTCAAGTTAAAACCACCGATCGTAAAATCTTCAACAATACCCTCAGGAGTTCTCCTTCAGGAGTCCTTCTTCAGGAGTCCTTCTTCAGGAGTCCTTCTTCAGGAGTCCTCCTTCAGGAGCACTTCTTCAGGAGTCCTTCTTCAGGAGTCCTCCTCCTTCAGGAGTCCTTCTTCAGGAGTCCTTCTTCAAGAGTCCTCCTTCAGGAGCACTTCTTCAGGAGTCCTTCTCCAGGAGTCCTCCTTCTTCAGGAGTCCTCCTCCTTCAGGAGTCCTTCTTCAGGAGTCCTTCTTCAAGAGTCCTCCTTCAGGAGCACTTCTTCAGGAGTCCTTCTCCAGGAGTCCTCCTTCTTCAGGAGTCCTCCTCCTTCAGGAGTCCTTCTCCAGGAGTCCTTCTTCAGGAGCCCACCTCCTTCAAGAGTCCTTCTTCAGGAAACCTCCTCCTTCAAGAGTCCTTCTTCAGGAAACCTCCTCCTTAAGGAATCCTTCTTCAGGAGCCCGCCTTCAGGAGTCCTCCTCCTTCAGGAGTCCTCCTTTAGGAGCCCTTCTTTAGGAGTCCTTCTTCAGGAGCCCACCTTCAGTTGGTTCGTTAGTTGGCTGGTCAGTTCGTTGGTTAGTTGGTCGGTTGGTTAATTGGTTAACTGGTTGGTTAGTTGGTTGGTTGGTTGGTTGGTTGGCTGGTCGGTCGGTCGGTTGAGTGAGCTAAATCTAGACCATATCAACTACCGCGGTCTCATCAAGGCCGTCAACGTCAAGTTAAAACCACCGATCGTAAAATCTTCAACAATACCCTCAGGAGTTCTCCTTCAGGAGTCCTTCTTCAGGAGTCCTTCTTCAGGAGTCCTTCTTCAGGAGTCCTCCTTCAGGAGCACTTCTTCAGGAGTCCTTCTTCAGGAGTCCTCCTTCTTCAGGAGTCCTCCTCCTTCAGGAGTCCTTCTTCAGGAGTCCTCCTTCAGGAGCACTTCTTCAGGAGTCCTTCTCCAGGAGTCCTCCTTCTTCAGGAGTCCTCCTCCTTCAGGAGTCCTTCTTCAGGAGTCCTTCTTCAAGAGTCCTCCTTCAGGAGCACTTCTTCAGGAGTCCTTCTCCAGGAGTCCTCCTTCTTCAGGAGTCCTCCTCCTTCAGGAGTCCTTCTCCAGGAGTCCTTCTTCAGGAGCCCACCTCCTTCAAGAGTCCTTCTTCAGGAAACCTCCTCCTTCAAGAGTCCTTCTTCAGGAAACCTCCTCCTTAAAGAATCCTTCTTCAGGAGCCCGCCTTCAGGAGTCCTCCTCCTTCAGGGGTCCTCCTTTAGGAGCCCTTCTTTAGGAGTCCTTCTTCAGGAGCCCACCTTCAGGAGTCCTTCTTCAAGAGTTCGGAGTAATTTTTAAGACCATACACGCTCTTTATACATACATGAGAACTATCAATCAAAACATGATAGATGTAAATATAGGGATAGGGATAGGGGATTAAGAATACTTCCCACGTATTCCCTGCGTGTCGTAGAAGGCGACTAAAAGGGGAGGGAGCGGGGGGCTGGAAATCCTCCCCTCTCTTTTTTTTTTTTTTTTTTTTTTCCCAAAAGAAGGAACAGATAATTGGGCCAGGTGAGGGTATTCCCTCAAAGGCCCAGTCCTCTGTTCTTAACGCTACCTCGCTAATGCGGGAAATGGCGAATAGTTTGAAAGAAAAAAAGAATATATATATATATATATATATATATATATATATGTGTGTGTGTGTATGAGTGTGTCTGTGTGTGTGTGTGTGTGTGTGTGGTGCGAGTGTGTGTGCGTGCATGTGGCTTTTCCCATAATTTGCATAATGGCATCTAATAAACCAGATTAAAATCTGTAGAATAAACTATTTCTCTCATGTTTCCTTTTTTTTTTTTTGTATCGTCTACTTTCTGAATTGTATTGAAACTTCGTACAATATCTTATTTGATTATCGTGTGGAGGAGGAAAAGTGAGGGAGGGGGGAGGAACAGAGTATTAAAATCCAGACACACAATTTCCCTCGTCCCGTGGGAACGGAAATTATTTTCGTGTTCGGGGAGAGTGTTATTTGTTCACTGTTATATATATATATATATATATATATATATATATATATATATATATATATATATATATATATATATATATATAGTGAACAAATAACACAAATAACATATATATATATATATATATATATATATATATATATATATATATATATATATATATATATATATATATATATAATATATATATATATATATACATATATATATATATATATATATATATATATATATATATATATATATATATATATATATATATATATATATATAAACACACACACACACACAGTGAGAAGAGAGAGAGAGAGAGTGATGCAAATGAGAGTGTATATGGTCAGAAAATTAAACTGGTTATAACGACCATAATGGCCTAGTTATAACGACCACGATGGCCTGGTTATAACGACCACGATGACCTGGTTACAACGACCACGATGACCTGGTTATAACGACCACGATGACCTGGTTATAACGACCACAATGACCTGGTTAGAACGACCACGATGACCTGGTTATAACGACCACAATGACCTGATTATAACGACCACAATGGCCTGAAACCAAACACAAGGAAGCATACCCGACTCCCGAGGCCCAAAATTTTAGATTCCACAAAAAAAAGCCGTCAAAATACGCCACACCCTAACTGGTGGAACCCAACCTATCACGACAGGCGACGAGTCTGCCATATATTCTCTCTCTCTCTCTCTCTCTCTCTCTCTCTCTCTCTCTCTCTCTCTCTCTCTCTCTCTCTCTCTCTCTCTCTCTCTCCCACCCAAAGTCTTACGAGACTAAGAAAGACGTTTGTTGAGACGTTATCATCAATTATCTTTAAACGAGCTGCTGAAAACCACGAATTGAAGAAAGATACGACAGAGAAAATGAGAGGTTTGAGCAACAGAAGCAAACAAAACTGGAGGCTCAAGACAAGATGGGACACAGTGAGAGAGAGAGAGAGAGAGAGAGAGAGAGAGAGAGAGAGAGAGAGAGAGAGAGAGAGAGAGAGAGAGAGCGTCACATGCCAGCCATCTTTTAAACCACGACGGTCCGTGATGGACTGCCAGCGTGGACGACGGGAAGGACGAGTCCCCCAGCGAGGCGCGCGTCCGACAGGCGATCCCCCAACTGATGGCGGGCGACATGGGCGACAGCACACCGTTCTGTGTGTACACACGCACACACACACGCATCCGCCACGTCATCAGAGTCCGCCTCTCAACCACGGCCTGGACCATCTGAGCGGCTGGAGTGAATGGTGCTTTCCTCCTTCCCCTTCCCTTCACCGCGCGGCGACACCACAGAGGCCCCACTTAGCGCAAGGCGTGGACGAGCGCGTGGGGTGTCTCTTTTTCCCCCCCTCCCTCAACGCCACTGCCTCTTTTTTACCCGCAGCTTAACGTGGGGTGGGTGGGAGTTCACTGACAATGGGTCAGCCCGCAGTCGAACCCGCCGGTGGGGGTGAGGGGTTGGTGTTCGAATCCTGGGCGTGGCACGTAGGCCTACACCCAACCCAGGTGTTCAGGAGTTGGTCCATACCAGGGTACCTGGCTTAGGGCTGCGGTGTGCGAGTATGTGTATATATATGGTACATATGTGTATATATGTGTATATGTGGTGCATATGTGTATATACGTGTATATATGGGACGTACTTGTAAACATGTGTATATATGGTACATGTGTATATATGTATATATGGTACATGTGTATATATGGTACATGTATATATATGATACATATATGTGTATATATGGTACATGTATATATATGATACATATATGTGTATATATGGTACATGTGTTTATATAATACATATATGTGTATATATGGAACATGGAACAGACGTTAACTGTGAAGCTTTTTGAAGTGATAGTACTAAGTGCAATGAGGTGGTAACAGCAGTTAAACCACCCAAGAGAGAGTCGACAGTGGATGACCATCACGACGAGAGGAACTTTAACTTCAGTTTGGACCAACGTTGTTGGTGGGGGACGTCACTTAAGGATCTCTGACCATCTGAGGGACATCAACCATCTAGAGGTACATCTAGAATAGCTTCAGAATGTCCAGTGAGTGGGTGACGTCCATCCGCTTTGGGACGTCCGAACAGCTGGAGAGATTCACACATCAGTTGGGTTTCCAGATGGCCTTGACGAGGTTGGGATCGTTCAGGTCCAACGGCTGCATGATGTTCTTACGGAGAGCAGTGGTCCGTACTCATGTCCAACAAATTGTTCACTTCTCATCAAAGTTGATCGGATGGGATGGAAGACCTTGGCTCAGCCTCCTTCTAGAAATGTGTGTTTTGACAAGAAAATAGTGAAGTTGGAGAAGAATGTAGCTTAGACATTGAAGCTTATTGATTCATTGGTGAAATTGATGAGAACTGCTATTGACGTTTGTGTGAATAAATTGTACATTTCCTTTTCCATAGCCAGAGGTTGATCCATTATGTGACGTTCATTTTTTTCATTCTTTTCAAGCTAAAAGTTTGTTTTCTAAATTGTTTCTTACATTTTTCATATGTATATATATGTATGTGTGTGTGTGTGTGTGTATGTGCGTATGTGTGTGTGTGTGTGTGTGTGTGTATATATATATATGTATATTATCCCTGGGGATAGGGGTGAAAGAATACTTCCCACGTATTCCTCGCGTGTCGTAGAAAGCGACTAGAGGGGACGGGAGCGGGGGGCCAGAAATCCTCCCCTCCTTGTATTAACTTTCTAAAATGGGAAACAGAAGAAGGAGTCACGCGGGGAGTGCTCATCCTCCTCGAAGGCTCAGAGTGGGGTGCCTAAATGTGTGTGGATGTAACCAAGATGTGAAAAAAGGAGAGATAGGTAGTATGTTTGAGGAAAGGAACCTGGATGTTTTGGCTCTGAGTGAAACGAAGCTCAAGGGTAAAGGGGAAGAGTGGTTTGGAAATGTCTGGGGAGTGAAGTCAGGGGTTAGTGAGAGGACAAGAGCAAGGGAAGGAGTAGCAATACTCCTGAAACAGGAGTTGTGGGAGTATGTGATAGAATGTAAGAAAGTAAATTCTCGATTAATATGGGTAAAATTGAAAGTTGATGGAGAGAGGTGGGTGATTATTGGTGCATATGCACCTGGGCATGAGAAGAAAGATCAGGAGAGGCAAGTGTTTTGGGAGCAGCTAAATGAGTGTGTTAGCGGTTTTGATGCACGAGACCGGGTTATAGTGATGGGTGATTTGAATGCAAAGGTGAGTAATGTGGCAGTTGAGGGAATAATTGGTATGCATGGGGTGTTCAGTGTTGTAAATGGAAATGGTGAAGAGCTTGTAGATTTATGTGCTGAAAAAGGACTGATGATTGGGAATACCTGGTTTAAAAAGCGAGATATACATAAGTATACTTATGTAAGTAGGAGAGATGGCCAGAGAGCGTTATTGGATTACGTGTTAATTGACAGGCGTGCGAAAGAGAGACTTTTGGATGTCAATGTGCTGAGAGGTGCAACTGGAGGGATGTCTGATCATTATCTTGTGGAGGCTAAGGTGAAGATTAGTATGGGTTTTCAGAAAAGAAGAGTGAATGTTGGGGTGAAGAAGGTGGTGAGAGTAAGTGAGCTTGGGAAGGAGACCTGTGTGAGGAAGTATCAGGAGAGACTGTGTACAGAATGGAAAAAGGTGAGAACAATGGAAGTAAGGGGAGTGGGGGAGGAATGGGATGTATTTAGGGAATCAGTGATGGATTGCGCAAAAGATGCTTGTGGCATGAGAAGAGTGGGAGGTGGGCTGTTTAGAAAGGGTAGTGAGTGGTGGGATGAAGAAGTAAGAGTATTAGTGAAAGAGAAGAGGGAGGCATTTGGACGATTTTTGCAGGGAAAAAATGCAATTGAGTGGGAGAAGTATAAAAGAAAGAGACAAGAGGTCAAGAGAAAGGTGCAAGAGGTGAAAAAAAGGGCAAATGAGAGTTGGGGTGAGAGACTATCAGTAAATTTTAGGGAGAATAAAAAGATGTTCTGGAAGGAGGTAAATAGGGTGCGTAAGACAAGGGAGCAAATGGGAACTTCAGTGAAGGGCGTAAATGGGGAGGTGATAACAAGTAGTGGTGATGTGAGAAGGAGATGGAATGAGTATTTTGAAGGTTTGTTGAATGTGTCTGATGACAGAGTGGCAGATATAGGGTGTTTTGGTCGAGGTGGTGTGCAAAGTGCGAGGGTTAGGGAAAATGATTTGGTAAACAGAGAAGAGGTAGTAAAAGCTTTGCGGAAGATGAAAGCCGGCAAGGCAGCAGGTTTGGATGGTATTGCAGTGGAATTTATAAAAAAAAGGGGGTGACTGTATTGTTGACTGGTTGGTAAGGTTATTTAATGTATGTATGACTCATGGTGAGGTGCCTGAGGATTGGCGGAATGCGTGCATAGTGCCATTGTACAAAGGCAAAGGGGATAAGAGTGAGTGCTCAAATTACAGAGGTATAAGTTTGTTGAGTATTCCTGGTAAATTATATGGGAGGGTATTGATTGAGAGGGTGAAGGCATGTACAGAGCATCAGATTGGGGAAGAGCAGTGTGGTTTCAGAAGTGGTAGAGGATGTGTGGATCAGGTGTTTGCTTTGAAGAATGTATGTGAGAAATACTTAGAAAAGCAAATGGATTTGTATGTAGCATTTATGGATCTGGAGAAGGCATATGATAGAGTTGATAGAGATGCTCTGTGGAAGGTATTAAGAATATATGGTGTGGGAGGCAAGTTGTTAGAAGCAGTGAAAAGTTTTTATCGAGGATGTAAGGCATGTGTACGTGTAGGAAGAGAGGAAAGTGATTGGTTCTCAGTGAATGTAGGTTTGCGGCAGGGGTGTGTGATGTCTCCATGGTTGTTTAATTTGTTTATGGATGGGGTTGTTAGGGAGGTAAATGCAAGAGTCTTGGAAAGAGGGGCAAGTATGAAGTCTGTTGGGGATGAGAGAGCTTGGGAAGTGAGTCAGTTGTTGTTCGCTGATGATACAGCGCTGGTGGCGGATTCATGTGAGAAACTGCAGAAGCTGGTGACGGAGTTTGGTAAAGTGTGTGGAAGAAGAAAGTTAAGAGTAAATGTGAATAAGAGCAAGGTTATTAGGTACAGTAGGGTTGAGGGTCAAGTCAATTGGGAGGTGAGTTTGAATGGAGAAAAACTGGAGGAAGTGAAGTGTTTTAGATATCTGGGAGTGGATCTGTCAGCGGATGGAACCATGGAAGCGGAAGTGGATCATAGGGTGGGGGAGGGGGCAAAAATTTTGGGAGCCTTGAAAAATGTGTGGAAGTCGAGAACATTATCCCGGAAAGCAAAAATGGGTATGTTTGAAGGAATAGTGGTTCCAACAATGTTGTATGGTTGCGAGGCGTGGGCTATGGATAGAGTTGTGCGCAGGAGGATGGATGTGCTGGAAATGAGATGTTTGAGGACAATGTGTGGTGTGAGGTGGTTTGATCGAGTAAGTAACGTAAGGGTAAGAGAGATGTGTGGAAATAAAAAGAGCGTGGTTGAGAGAGCAGAAGAGGGTGTTTTGAAGTGGTTTGGGCACATGGAGAGAATGAGTAAGGAAAGATTGACCAAGAGGATATATGTGTCGGAGGTGGAGGGAACAAGGAGAAGAGGGAGACCAAATTGGAGGTGGAAAGATGGAGTGAAAAGGATTTTGTGTGATCGGGGCCTGAACATGCAGGAGGGTGAAAGGAGGGCAAGGAATAGAGTGAATTGGAGCGATGTGGTATACAGGGGTTGACGTGCTGTCAGTGGATTGAATCAAGGCATGTGAAGCGTCCGGGGTAAACCATGGAAAGCTGTGTAGGTATGTATATTTGCGTGTGTGGACGTATGTATGTACATGTGTATGGGGGGGGTTGGGCCATTTCTTTCGTCTGTTTCCTTGCGCTACCTCGCAAACGCGGGAGACAGCGACGAGGTATAAAAAAAAAAAAAAAAAAAAAAAAGTGTATATATGGTACATGTATATATGATACATATATGTGTATATATGGTACATGTGTATATATGATACATATATGTGTATATATGGTACATGTATATATATGATACATATATGTGTATATATGGTACATGTATGTATATAATACATATATGTGTACATATGATACATGTGTATATATGATACATACATACAACGTTGGGTGACGTGGCAACACCAGTGTAAAACTCCTTCCCTTCCGTAACACACATACGGTAACTACACTTTCCTTGGGGACCATACGAGGCATTTCTCTACTGCCAGTTGAGCAAATGGCTGTAAGGGAAGACACTGGCATATCCCACCATACCTTTGCGGTGAAGGGAACTGTGGTACAACCATCAGTCTCGACATTTGAACAGTTTTGGAGCATCCATTCTTCATAAAGAAAACTCTAACTATACTTTAATGTGATAGTCTATCATCTAATTTTGTCATTCTTATACTTTCCAACCTTGAATGGAGCTTCTAGTCATAAACAATTTCATTTTGTACCATGCATACAATTTGACGTACCATGCATACAATTTGACGTACCATGCATACAATTTGACGTACCATGCATACAATCTGACGTACCATGCATACATTTTGACAATAAAGACATCTTATCTTAACATTACTTCCATAAACGTCTGGCTGTTATCGATATAAACACGTCATGATAATAAAACAAAGCACAACGATTCAAAATGGATGAGCAATACGTCAGCAAGTGACTGTATCTATCTTACATCAATATGTGCGAGGGAAGATTTAAATGAATCGGGAACGTGCCATATAACTGGAACTCTCAGGTTCTGGATGCGGGTCACATACACGGGGAAGACGAAGGTGTGGGGAAAAAGGAATGAAAAGCTTCTTCTGGGTCGATGTAGAAACCTCACAATGATGGTCGTTCGTAACTCTGGCCTAAAAAAAAAAGGAAGAAAACCAACCCCTACCAACGAACCATCTGGTCTGGTCGGACCAAAGAACCATCTGGTCTGGCCGGACCAACGAACCATCTGGTCTGGACCAACGAACCATCTGGTCTGGTCGGACCAACGAACCATATGGTCTGGTCGGCATCACGACTGGGTTTTGCTATTCCGTTACCCCGGAAGAGAATCATTCTGGCACTTCAAATTTTCTTGTGTGCTAAAATCCTCCAACCACCTTCATGGCCGACTGATAAGGTCACCGACTTTCTCCTTCAACTTCAAACGTCCTTAAGCAATCGCGGTAAAGTTCCCCTGACCTTTTTCCCTGTGTGTCATCACAGCTAAAAAGTTACCACACCGTAATCCGTACTCTATGTCACACACACACACACACACACACACACACACACACACAACGTCCAGTATGACACTAGAGTTCTTTTGCTCGTAAGTCCGTTGAGATCTGAGCTCCTTAAATATTTAACTCGGTAATGGAGAATAACAGCCCCCTAGTTCATTCTTGTTTACTCCACCACAAGTTACGTTTTCTTTCTCCTCCCTGACATGGTAGACTGGACTATGTGATCCCAGGGTCAGTGGCACACCAGATACCATGTGTCTTCTGGGTCTATATTTCCAAAAGATGACGCAGATCGTTCGCACTTTGCCTTATCGGCCAACTGTGTCCTTCACTTCCCTCGTCTGGTGTCAAGCTCAGCGGACGAAGAGGAGGAAGACAGTCTCCCTGAGGCACTCCTCATTCCGAAGGAGTTCGACATCTCCCGCGTCAGCGTAAGCAATAACAGAACGGTCTCATTTGTTCACGCTCACAATCATGTGCGAACCAAAGTCCCCTTAATCCAAAGCCAAGCCTTAAACACACCGGTTCGTGGATTCTCCCTTCCACTTCGAATGCCCTGGATCAACCCAGAGAGTACACGTCCCACCCCTCCCTTCCTACACCACATCGGTCTAATTCGCTCCATCCCACGCACGCCCGTCACCCTCCTGAATGTCCAGTTCAGGACCCATCAGCTCAAAACCTTTTTCATGCCATCCTTTTATCTCCTCGGTGTTCCTCTCTCTTTGCAACCTCCGGTTTTGACATGTAGCCTCTCAGACCCTCTTCGCTCATCCTCTCTATAACACTATACCATCTCAGTACCCTCTGGTCCGCTCCCCCACCCATTCTGCACTGACTATCAGCATTCTCTCTCTCTCTCTCTCTCTCTCTCTCTCTCTCTCTCTCTCTCTCTCTCTTACTCTGTCATTCCTCACGTTACCAATCCCCCATCGCCCCCTAGTAATCTCACTTCAATCACGTCCAACCTCTCCCCTTCTTTTAAATTCAGGGCTTGAGATCACAACCACACAGCACCGTTGGGACTCTCATATACCCATCTCTGCCGCCCTTACAAACCGTCATAGTGGCCTCCAACAAGCAATAATCAGACATCCCCTAAGCTACCACCGTCAGCATATGTACAACAGTTTCTCCTTTGCTTTTCCTTGTCTCAATGTAAATAAGCTTGTAAATATATATATATATATATATATATATATATATATATATATATATATATATATATATATATATATATATATATATATATACATATATATACATATATATACATATATATACATATATATACATATATATATATATATATATATATATATATATATATATATATATACATATATATATATATATATATATATATATATATATATATATATATATATATATATATATATATATATATATATATATGATGAACAGCTGGGATAACTGTGGGGAGGCTCCTGCGCCCAGCATTCCAACCCGGGCGGGGTCCGTGTGTTGAGACCGTGGTCGGCAACGTCGGGGCTTCCCTGCGAAATTAGTCCCCACTTGATGTCTTTATAAGGTCGGCGGAGCGACGCTTTGATCCTGTTTGCCTTGTATTTCTGAGACCATTCGCCACCGGTATGAAAGCAGCTGACAGACCTTGGACCGGATTTCCCAAGCTGATTATCCAGGGGCCGCCCGTCTTGCTGACTGGGACGTGGAAATGCAAATGAACACTAACCAAATATGCAATGATCTAATAACAAGTTATGCACGTGCTAATAAGACACACACACACACACACACACACAAATATATATATATATATATATATATATATATATATATATATATATATATATATATATATATATATATATATATGTGTGTGTGTGTGTGTGTGTGTGTGTGTGTGTGTGTGTGTATGTATCTTTACAAAAACTAACAAAAACACAATCTCAAGCCTTATACACACAAAAACAAAGACAAAAACAGGCCCACCCACTTCACAGGTAAACAGCATCTGTGGTGTATTCTTGTTACTCCAGCCCTTGGGCTCCCGGGACTTGAGTATTTCCCGTGCCCTGGGCTGTCCCTGAGGGATGACAGTAATTAGGCACCGTGACTCGTGAGGTACAGACCCCCCCAAAATGGACGTCAAACATCAAGGTCTGTAACACCGGGTTCCGTGCGAGGCTCCGACATTCCGATGGCCATCCATGTAAGAGCCAACCAACCCCACACGACCCCTAACCTCTCTCTCTCCCTCCGCCCCCTCCGGACGCGTCGAAGTCCACCTCCATCCAACACGGTTGCGACCTGGTGGCACACGGGAAACCAACATGGACCATACAAGCAAACAAGACAATAAAAGGTAGATTAAATGAAGTACTGAGGCACATCAGAGCGACGCGTCTTCACCTCGCCCCGTACCCACGACCGTGAGTCAACCTACGGGGACATGGTTCACCAAGGCCCTCCAACACAAAAACGGATTAGAAAAGACATCTCCAACAAACTAACGGAGTTCTCCCTCACCAGCCGTATCCTCCCCCCCCACACACACACACACACAGCCTCTCTCTCTCTCTCTCTCTCTCTCTCTCTCTCTCTCTTCTCTCTCTCTCTCTCTCTCTCTCTCTAGAAGACCCTCCCACTTACCAGCGTCGAACACCCACCCACCCTACCCTCTGAACCTCTTAAACCCCCTTCAAACAATTAAGAACGAACGCGTGTTGGGTCCACGAAACCATCCACTGGCTCCAAAACCTTCCATTAACTGTTTGTCTTTCAAAACATTCAAAACATTTATTTCTTCTTTTTTTCTCAGAAGCCCTCACTCACCTTACACACGGTGTCTCGAAACAAAGTTACCTTTAAAACTTCCGAGGGCTATCATCCTTCGAACCAGCTCCAGTGAGGACAACGTCACCTTGTGTCCAGGTGCGCATTACTGACCTGCTGTTGCCACCACGGGTCCATGGGATGACGCCACCAGTCGACGCCCACACCGCCCGTCCCTCACTCACAACCACGCACGGACGTACCTGCGGGAGCACAGAGCAACGCCAGCTGTAACCACCTGTTCAATGACTGTCAGGCACTGAGTGCGACGATCCCATTGGATGTCGGTATCGTAATGATCCATATGGATGTGGGTATTGTAATGTGTTTGAAAGAAGGCTCTGGTGTAAGGCTGTGGTAATGATGGCATATAAGAACTACGAATAACAGAGCTGGACACTGAACAAGACGAGTTCATTCGTCTGCAAAATGGTGAGCTTATGTGATGCGTTCGCCTCTCGGTGAACCAGTCGTGACCTGACTGGACCAATCGTGACCTGACTGGACCAGTCGTGACCTGACTGGACCAGTCATGACCTGACTGGACCAGTCGTGACCTGACTGGACCAGTCATGACCTGACTGGACCAGTCATGACCTGACTGGACCAGTCATGACCTGACTGGACCAGTCGTGACCTGACTGGACCAGTCGTGACCTGACTGGACCAGTCGTGACCTCACTGGACCAGTCATGACCTGACTGGACCAGTCATAACCTGACTGGACCAGTCGTGACCTGACTGGACCAGTCATGACCTGATTGGACCAGTCATGACCTGACTGGACCAGTCGTGACCAAACTGGACCAGTCATGACCTGACTGGACCAGTCAAGACCTCACTGGACCAGTCGTGACCTGACTGCGACGCGAAGAATACATTCCTCTGTCGACCTGCACACCGTCTCCTGTTTTGCATAAGGTCAATAGAAATGAACCCGCTAAATACCCGAGGCTCAAGTAAAGCTAATCTACCTATTCATTATAAAAGCTATTACTTAATGATGACAGTTCTTAAGGGTCATTACGTGCGATGGTCTTAATTCACTGAATCATTTACGATAATTGGGGCAGTATATCGCATCACATCATTAGGGGAGAAATACTTTGTACATATAGAGTACTCGATCATGATACGAATTTCCCTGGGAATTGTTTATTTCTGGTGTCTAAAAAAGCTGATACCCCTTTAATATACACATTCATATAAGAAGTATAATGCTCTGAAAGTATACACATACACACACACACACACACACACACACACACACACACACACACACACAAGCATACATACACATAAATACGCATACCTACAACGATTTCACACAATCCCTATCCGATATCAGTGAAGTGGAATATGTCACTAATTTTTCTGTAAGCGTCGGACTCTTAATAAATATGTCACACTCATCACAACACACACACACACACACACACACACACACACACAGCCACACCCACATCTTCGTCCTGGGTTCAACCACCCACCCATCCACCCTCACTAGTCAGTCATGAGCACGGATCATTACTGATCACCCACGGAAATCACACTGTCTCCTCGACGCATCCCCGTCAACTTCAGACCCCCCTAAAACTGTACCCCCTCCCCCTCTCTCTCCCACACTCCTTACCTCGACAGTTCTTTCGCATGATTTTTCAGACTCCCGCCGCCAAGCGCCATGCTTCTAACTCGCTCTTGGAAACTGGCGAACTGTGTTTCAACCCAATAAAAAGAAAAAAAAAAAAAAAGAGTAAGTGACATTTCTTGTCCATCATGGTTCCGACTGGCGTCTTTTGTCTCCGTCAGAGGGACAAGGTCTTAAAAGGCATCGTACACGCCCTTGCGATCCACGGTCTCAACAGTTCCGATCGTCAGTTTCGACTTACGACTGGTAAAAAACCTTTTTACGTTCAGGACTGTGGGATGCTGGTGGTGGGCTGGGGTGAGGTGGCTGGTGGGTCAGTGGTGTGTGTGTGTGTGTGTGTGTGTGTGTGTGTGTGTGTGTGTGTGGTGCTGGTGGGCGGCTGAGGCGAGCGAGCGAGCGAAGGAGGCGTGGAGGTCATCATCACCATCAGGTCCTCGGTCCAGGCCGTGGTGACCTCCTCCTCCCCCTCAAAAAAACCTCTCCCGGATGGACTTTTCCCGGTCAGATGTAGACCAGGCGATGGTACTACACAGGTCGGCACTTAGGCCGGTCCATCAGCCGACCGCCCGGCTCCCCAGGGCAGCTGACGCCTGTGGACGGTGGCGAAAGGTTCAAGAGGGTGACGGGGAGGAAGAACGAGAACTGGAACTGCGTAGCGCTGGATCTTAACCTTCCTTTAATATGACGTAGAGGGACTATCTATGAAATCCATATGACGCCTGTGGCACCAGCGGATCGTCCAGCAAACGAGTGAACACAGGCCGACGGTAAATGACTCACTCAAGCCCGCTGGACGATGCGAGGGGCAGAGCGGAGAGGTGCGAGGATGTTTGAATCGCTTACCTTCCTTCATCACATGGTCCTCGGCACCTGTTGCTACCGGTCCTGGTAATCTAATGACCCGTTCCTGCCCGCACCCCCAAGGAAGCGTCTGCTGCTAGGAGGGCTGGGAACGTGAAGCGTCTGCTGCTAGGAGGGCTGGGAACGTGAAGCGTCTGCCTGCTAGGAGGCTGGGAACGTGAAGCGTCTGCTGCTAGGAGGGCTGGGAACGTGAAGCGTCTGCCTGCTAGGAGGGCTGGGAACGTGAAGCGTCTGCCTGCTAGGAGGGCTGGGAACGTGAAGCGTCTGCCTGCTAGGAGGCTGGGAACGTGAGGTATCGGCCTGCTAGGAGGGCTGGAACGTGAAGTGTCTGCCTGCTAGGAGGGCTGGAACGTGAAGTGTCTGCCTGCTAGGAGGGCTGGGAACGTGAAGCGTCTGCCTGCTAGGAGGGCTGGGAACGTGAAGCGTCTGCCTGCTAGGAGGGCAGGGAACGTGAAGCGTCTGCCTGCTAGGAGGGCAGGGAACGTGAAGCGTCTGCCTGCTAGGAGGGCTGGAACGTGAAGTGTCTGCCTGCTAGGAGGGCTGGAACGTGAAGTGTCTGCCTGCTAGGAGGGCTGGGAACGTGAAGCGTCTGCCTGCTAGGAGGGCAGGGAACGTGAAGCGTCTGCCTGCTAGGAGGGCTGGGAACGTGAAGCGTCTGCCTGCTAGGAGGGCTGGAACGTGAAGTGTCTGCCTGCTAGGAGGGCAGGGAACGTGAAGCGTCTGCCTGCTAGGAGGCTGGGAACGTGAAGCGTCTGCCTGCTAGGAGGGCTGGGAACGTGAAGCGTCTGCCTGCTAGGAGGGCAGGGAACGTGAAGCGTCTGCCTGCTAGGAGGGCTGGGAACGTGAAGCGTCTGCCTGCTAGGAGGGCTGGGAACGTGAAGTGTCTGCCTGCTAGGAGGGCAGGGAACGTGAAGCGTCTGCTGCTAGGAGGGCTGGGAACGTGAAGCGTCTGCCTGCTAGGAGGGCTGGGAACGTGAGGTATCGGCCTGCTAGGAGGGCTGGGAACGTGAAGTGTCTGCCTGCTAGGAGGGCTGGGAACGTGAAGCGTCTGCCTGCTAGGAGGGCTGGGAACGTGAGGTATCGGCCTGCTAGGAGGGCTGGGAACGTGAAGTGTCTGCCTGCTAGGAGGGCTGGGAACGTGAGGTATCGGCCTGCTAGGAGGGCTGGGAACGTGAAGCGTCTGCCTGCTAGGAGGGCTGGGAACGTGAGGTATCGGCCTGCTAGGAGGGCTGGAACGTGAAGTGTCTGCCTGCTAGGAGGGCTGGGAACGTGAAGTGTCTGCCTGCTAGGAGGGCAGGGAACGTGAAGCGTCTGCCTGCTAGGAGGGCTGGGAACGTGAAGCGTCTGCCTGCTAGGAGGCTGGGAACGTGAAGCGTCTGCCTGCTAGGAGGGCTGGGAACGTGAGGTATCGGCCTGCTAGGAGGGCTGGGAACGTGAAGCGTCTGCCTGTTAGTGCGAGCCAGCAACGTGGAAACCCCCTTCCTTGCTGGGTGCTGGGAGACTCTGACCTGAGGTCAGGCTGCTTGCTGGGTGCTGGGAGACTCTGACCTGAGGTCAGGCTGCCTGCTGGGTGCTGGGAAACCCTCTGAGCCTGAGGTCAGGCTGCTTGCTGGGTGCTGGGAAACCCTCTGATCCTGAGGTCAGGCTGCTTGCTGGGTGCTGGGAGACCTCTGATCCTGAGGTCAGGCTGCTTGCTGGGTGCTGGGAAACCCTCTGAGCCTGAGGTCAGGCTGCTTGCTGGTGCTGGGAAACCCTCTGAGCCTGAGGTCAGGCTGCTTGCTGGTGCTGGGAAACCCTCTGAGCCTGAGGTCAGGCTGCTGCTGGGTGCTGGGGAACGTGAGGTATCGGCCTGCTAGGGGGGCTGGGAACGTGAGGTGTCTGCCTGCTAGGAGGGCTGGGAACGTGAAGTGTCTGCCTGCTAGGAGGGCTGGGAACGTGAGGTATCGGCCTGCTAGGAGGGCTGGGAACGTGAGGTATCGGCCTGCTAGGAGGGCTGGGAACGTGAGGTGTCTGCCTGCTAGGGGGGCTGGGAACGTGAAGCGTCTGCCTGCTAGGAGGGCTGGGAACGTGAGGTATCGGCCTGCTAGGAGGGCTGGGACGTGAGGTATCGGCCTGCTAGGAGGGCTGGGGAACGTGAGGTATCGGCCTGCTAGGAGGGCTGGGGAACGTGAGGTATCGGCCTGCTAGGAGGGCAGGGAACGTGAAGCGTCTGCTGCTAGGAGGGCTGGGAACGTGAAGTGTCTGCCTGCTAGGAGGGCTGGGACGTGAGGTATCGGCCTGCTAGGAGGGCTGGGGAACGTGAGGTATCGGCCTGCTAGGAGGGCAGGGAACGTGAAGCGTCTGCCTGCTAGGAGGCTGGGAACGTGAAGTGTCTGCCTGCTAGGAGGGCTGGGAACGTGAAGTGTCTGCCTGCTAGGAGGGCTGGGAACGTGAAGCGTCTGCCTGCTAGGAGGGCTGGGAACGTGAGGTATCGGCCTGCTAGGAGGGCTGGGAACGTGAAGCGTCTGCCTGCTAGGAGGGCTGGGAACGTGAAGCGTCTGCCTGCTAGGAGGGCTGGGAACGTGAAGCGTCTGCTGCTAGGAGGGCTGGGAACGTGAAGTGTCTGCCTGCTAGGAGGCTGGGAACGTGAAGTGTCTGCCTGCTAGGAGGGCTGGGAACGTGAAGTGTCTCCCTGCTAGGGGGGCTGGGAACGTGAAGCTTTCTGCCTGTAGGAGGGCGGGGGAACGTGGGGTTCGGCCTGCTAGGAGGGCTGGGAACGTGAAGCGTCTGCCTGTTGGTGCGAGCCAGCAACGTGGAAACCCCCTTCCTTGCTGGGTGCTGGGGACGTGAGGGAGGTCCAGAACCCTCTGATCCTGAGGTCAGGCTGCCTGCTGGGTGCTGGGAAACCCTCTGAGCCTGAGGTCAGGCTGCCTGCTGGGTGCTGGGAGACCTCTGAGCCTGCGGTCAGGCTGCTTGCTGGGTGCTGGGAAACCCTCTGAGCCTGAGGTCAGGCTGCTTGCTGGGTGCTGGGAGACCCTCTGAGCCTGAGGTCAGGCTGCTTGCTGGGTGCTGGGAGACCTCTGATCCTGAGGTCAGGCTAACATATACTGTGTTGTTTACACGTTGCTTCTCCCCTCCCATTCCAAATTGGGAGGCCAGAAGCTGGTTCAGATTTCCTTACTCCCTATTTCTATTTTCTTCATTTTACAAATAGATCTTTTAGTGTTTTTTTTTTTAGACAACGCGTCCGAAATTCTGGGTTTTTTTTCCGTCTTTCCTCCCCTAGTTCATACGTCCGTCTACGTCTACAGGGGTGCGACACCAGGGGTTAAGACAAATGAACACTCAAAAGCGAATACAGTGGCTTTCTCCACGACTCCCTTTCCCTGGTTCACTGAGGAGGGGAGAAACGCCATCCAAAGGCATCGTGAATTTCCACGACTTCCATAAACCCTTGATTCCCCCCCATCAACCCCTCGAGATCAGGTTGACCCATGACCTGACCACTGTGGGTCAGGTCACACGCATCGTCACTACACCACTGATCACAGACTTGGCCCTTAGGGGTCAGGGATCTTTAATCACACATCCCTCACGGCATCAGTGGCTTATGCCTCATGTGACAGAATGATCCGGACGGATCCAGTCGCTATCGAGTTGACGGGGATGTGTACTGACAGAGCACAGCTGGCTGGCCAGTGTGTGTGTGTGTGTGTGTGTGTGTGTGTGTATGTGTGTGTGTGTGTGTGTGTGTTTACGAGAACACCGTCCCTACAACAACGGGTCTACACACAACAACAACTAGGCTGTTGAAAATGCCATGGCAATCGCAAGTTTCTAGCGGTCTGTGTTATGATATATATATATATATATATATATATATATATATATATATATATATATATATATATATATATATATATATATATATATATCAAGCTCATCCACTGTCTGCATTCAGCGTCATTTGAAGATATGTGGAACTCCATAGTATAGCGGTTAGCGTTGCCTGACCTCGATGCACTCATGGGCGGCAAAAGGGTTGAGCCCACAATGGTTCGACTCCTGTTGGCAGTGGTTGGTACACAGTCAATCTAGCTGTTAATCCACCCTAAGGGGTTGGGCGATGAATTGGGTGCCTGGCTCAGCTAGGGTATATATATATATATATATATATATATATATATATATATATATATATATATATATATATATATATATATATATATATACGATGTTATAAGACACCAACTCCAGCAATCCCGACTCTTGTATGATGCCTTCCTCCCAGCTCCAGATGGCCTGGGATCGTAGCAGCGACAGTGGTTGAGTGGGTGGGTGATCGTGGGGAGACAGACAGAAGTGACCCATGTGAACTGTGAGAGACGATGGGTTTATATATGAGGCTCAGAAAGCCATTTGTTACACGAATGGGAACTGTCGAGGTTCCCGTAAATGGTCGAGACAAACCACAAAATTGTGCCCAGTAAAGGTTTAATCCCTTGAGGATGAGGGTAAAAGATGATGATGATGATGATGACCTTTGACCTTTGACGATTGGGAGGGGGGGAGGGAAGGTCAAGGCCTTCATTCCCAAGGATCTTTAAATGCCTAACGATGGTTATACCTCCTTACCACACAAGAGGTTAAGGAGTGGGACTTAAATCCCATTACTCTGGCCTCAGGTTTTGGAGAGATGAACACCTCCAGTTACAGGTTCCTGTGTGGTGACGAACACCGGCCCTAACCCATACACCTAAGACACCGGGCGTGACGGTGCCGTGCACCCATCTCCGTCTGACCCCACCACACACCATCCTCACTGAGTGACTCCACACTCATTCAGCCGTACGGAGCGAGAGAGTGTGAGCCGGACAGATAGAGGCGTGCTTCCTCCCGACTCCCATTTTCCAAATCCATCCTCCCTGCTGCAGTTGACAAGGTCATCCGTTCAAGCGAATTACCCGTAAGAGGATGATTTCCAGCACGACCTCCTCCTCCTCCCTTCATCATAAACTTGGAGGAAATGTGGTCCATCTTGAGCAGGAGCAGGGAGCGTCAGGGGACGCAAGACAGACCGAGGCTGGGCCCCGGGCAAGCAAAGGGTAGGCGTGTTACGTTCCCCCCCAGAGGCCGCGCAGCCCAACCCGGTGTCCTTACTTGTCCTCTCTCACGCCGTCTCACGTCTTCGCCTTTGCTGGAAGGCCTTTCTGAAGCCTCGCTAGGCCACAGATAAGCTCTATCTCTCGGCTTCTGCCAGCCCCATTCTCCGGGACGCAACCATTTCATTTCTACGTGTCCATAATGGCGTTGTTGTTACTGTCTGTATGTATAGATTCGCAACGTGCAAGCTTGGCTAGGCACCTGTCAAGGACAGGCCTTTTTTCCCATTACTGGCACAGGTCGGCCCGTGCGTGACTATAGTGTGGAGGGCTTTAAAGAGGACGTGTGTTTGGATGTGTGGGTGGATGTGTGGGTGGATGGGTGCGTGTGTGTGTGTGTGTGTGTGTGTGTGTGTGTGTGTGTGTGTGTGTGTGTGTGTGTGTGTGTGTGTGTGTGTCGTGTAAAATGTGATGAACTGCTTCATCCCAACACGAAATTCAGTTCATAACGGACTACATCTGGCGAGGATTCTTACGAGCCGCAGACTGAAATATGTGTGAGTTCTATGCAAATCGTCCTCGTAAACATCATTCATCGTTGGGGCTAATCTACATTCTAATGCCTGCCATGCCCTTCTATGTGATCGCTTTCCTATAAGGCTGACGCGCGAGGTATGGACCATCGTATTCTACGACGCCAAAGAGGGTGACAGAGGTAAGGGCTTCGAAGCTCAGCCAGAAGCTGGTGCTCATTCATGAAGAAGCAGACGGAAATATTCGTCTAAAACCAACACAGCTTAGCAATAAAAACCTGACTTACCCCTCCTCCTCCTCCTCTTCTTCTTCCTCCTCCTCAGGGAGCCAAGATTTATGTGAATTTCGAGTTCGCCTGAGGGTATGTTAATGTTTCTGTTCTTAGTTGTGAGCCGTTGTGGTCTACAAGGTCGTGAAGAATGACCCAAAATGGTCCCTGGGAATCATTTATCTTCCAAAAATATATATACAAAAAAAAGGGGGATCCTAACTCCTGCTCCCTCCTTAACTCGTGTTCCTCGTTCCTTCTACTCCCTCTGTCCTCGTCCCTGCTGCTCACGTTCCTCACTCCTACTTTAACTGCTGTTCCTCGTTTCTACTAGTCCTCCTGTTGCTCGTTCCTTCTGCCCCTCACGTTCCCCGTTCCTTCAACTCCTCATGCTCTTCGCTCATTCTTCTCCTCCTGTTCCGCGTTCCTTTTGCTCCTCATATTCCTCGTTTCTTCTGCTCCTCATGTTCCCCGTTCCTTCTGCTCCTCATGTTCCTCCCTTTACTCATCCTTTTCCTCTCCCACTAATTCCTACCCCATTTGTCCTCCTCTTCCTCCTTCTCCTTTTCCTCATCTGCTTTATCCTTCACCTCCGCCTCATTTTTCCTCTCACCTCCTCTTACTTTTTCTCACAATATGAGCGACCTGACGCGAGCAAAACATGCCCCGCAGTCAAGGCCATCCAGGGTGAGGAAGAATGAAAAAAAAGGGAGAAATTCTGACGGTCATGATGAAGAAAAGGATGAATAAGAAGAGGAAATGAATGAGAAGATGAATCAGGACTCCTCAATCTGTCTGTCGGAGATGACTCTCAAAGAGGTAGAAGGGTTTACGTGGGCACAGGTAAAGATGAGAGGAGGCAGAAAGGTGTCCACCACTCCGCTGTCTGACCCAAGGAGGGAGAGACGCCGTTAGTACGGTACAGCCTCGTGTGGTTAAGCGCCGCGCTTTGAGTCTATAGGAAGCAACGGGACGAAATGTTGACAATTCCAATCTGGCCACTAGGGAGATGGATGAAGAAGTAGGAGACGAAGAACCAAGTGAGACATGGGAGGAGAGCAGGTCTCTCTCAAGAGAAGATTAAAACTCCCGGTACATGTCATACAGCTGCTCATTAGGGGGAAAAATGAATACTTCCCTTGTACGACACTGTCTTAACCCGGCTTTGGGGAAGATGTCTTTCTGATGTTGATCAATATATGGTTTCTACTCTTCCCCTTCGTTCATTTTCTCTCCTTCTTTCTCAATTCCCCCACCCCACCCCACCCCCCATCCTCCTCCTCCTCTGTTATGGTTCCCAGTCCAGTGAATCGTACGGTCGTGACGGGACAAGAGGCATGGCAACACTGTAGTCTCCAAATGCTGTCGCTCCCTCGACCGTCATCACGTTTGGACACTCGTCCTTCCTTCCTTTTCTTTCCTTGAACTCGTAACACGTCCCTTTCCCTTTCTCGTCTTCGCTCTATTCTCTATATCAGCATTTTCATACTTTCCACTAACACCCCCCACCTCTCTCTCTCTCTCTCTCTCTCTCTCTCTCTCTCTCTCTCTCTCTCTCTATCTATCTATCTATCTATCTATCCATCTATATCTATCTATCTATCTCTTGCCCCTGGTTCCGTCTCTTGCCTCCGGCTAACCATCAACATTCAGCGAAATTCGTCATTCGTTCGAATCTTAAGTCTCATATAATTCATTTTTTCTTCTAAACTGCTCGCCAGTGACCAATATAAAAATCGTATTCATTGCAAGTGTCCCTCAAAAGGAATATCGATTGTCCTCATTTAGCAGAGATCGTGGAAAAACGTTCGGGGGTCTAATGTCTTAGTTTTTACGTCCGTTAGATTTTAATGTCGTAGTTTTTACGTCTTTCTTTGAGATGTTCGGTATGTTCAACCTGGCGCAGCTGCGCTACGCCGATAACAACATGTGACGCAGGGACCCCCTGGCGTAAAATTCGTCATTTCCTGTGAAAGAGAATCGAGTGATCAACTCAATAAATTTCTCAAAGAGTCGAAGGACAGATATCAAGGTCTCCCTGGGCTAGTAACTTGACGCTAATGTGTCATACAGATCGCGGTCTTTTGAGCATAGGGAAAAAAAAAATAAATAAAAAAAGGATATAGTCATTATTTCTTCTATATATCAAAATGTCTTGAAAGAGAGGAAATAAAATGTCTTAATTGCTGATAAGATGACGCTATATTTCACATGATTTCATCTTACTATTCGGCAAAGTATAGTTTTGTGACATTACAGAACCTGATGAAAATGGGAATGTATTCAACTGGGAACTTCGACAAATTTTCATAGTTTGGAAATTTACGTTTTTTCTAAATTCTTTCATGATTACTTTTCACCGTTCATGTTAACATGAAATACCTTAAGAAAATATAAGTCATCTTTGTTTCTGTGTTAAAAAACAACAACAATAACAACAATAATAATAATATTAATAACAATACGAAAAATAATAATAATAATAATGATAATTATAATAAAAATAATAATAGTAATGATAATAATAATACTAACAATAATGATAATAATGATAATAATAATAATAATAATAATAATAATAATAATAATAATAATAATAATAATTATTATTATTTATTATTATTATATTTTGCTTTGTCGCTGTCTCCCGCGTTTGCGAGGTAGCGCAAGGAAACAGACGAAAGAAATGGCCCAACCCACCCCCATACACCTGTATATACATACACGTCCACACACACGCAAATATACATACCTATACATCTCAATGTACACATATATACACACACAGACACATACATATATACCCATGCACACAATTCACACTGTCTGCCTTTATTCATTCCCATCGCCACCTCACCACACATAATAATAATAATAATAATAATAATAATAATAATAATAATAATAATAATAATGAGTGGGTTGCCAGTGTCTTCGTTAAGGTGGTTTGGCTCAACTATTTTTCTGTTTTCCCCGCATTTTGTTTACGAGTCTTTAAGATTCCATCGTTCACCCTATTGTTCCATACCTCCCAGTTTTGTCCCTTGGGAGAACTGTTCTGACCCTATGACTAATGATAACAACTTTTCATTAGCTGCTCTCTCTCTCTCTCTCTCTCTCTCTCTCTCTCTCTCTCTCTCTCTCTCTCTCTCTCTCTCTCTCTCAAAGACACGCAATAAGAAAAATCTTCCCCACAGACAGACAGACAGATACACACACACACACACACTCTCACACACACACACACACACAACACACACACACGCACGCGCACACACACACACACACTGAGAGGGAGAGGGCAGGAGAGAAAGTTTCTGTTATCAAAGCTAACATGTGCTGCGCCACATCCTTGATCACATAACAGGGCAAAACGAATCTAATAAAAAGCAGAGACTGGCTCCACATATGCAAGTTGTTTACTCCAAAATCAACCTCACAAGGCCTTTGAATATCCTATGTGGATAATTTTCACCATGCCTATATCAGCCTCGAAGAATTCAATTTCACTGGAGCGATAAAGTCTTCACCACAGGTGAAGCAGAGAGAGAGAGATGTCACGGACCTGTTGTTGCCTCCTTCCAATGGATATTTTTGCGTGTGTGACTCGACTACATACCGTCCAAATCGCTATAAACACAATTATCAAGTTGCCAGTACAGTTAAGGGTGTTAACCATCCATTCCCCTCCCCTTGATATATTCATTTATTTATTTTGTTTTGTCGCTGTCTCCCGCGTTAGCGAGGTAGCGCAAGGAAACAGACGAAAGAATGGCCCAACCCACCCACATACACATGTATATACATACACATCCACATACGCAATATATACATACCTATACAACTCAACGTATAGATATATATACACACACAGACATACACATATATACACATGCACATAATTCATACTGTTTGCCTTTATTCATTCCCATCGCCACCCCGCCACACATGAAATGACAACCCCTCCCCCCGCATGCGCGCAAGGTAGCGCTAGGAAAAGACAACAAAGGCCACATTCGTTCACACTCAGTCTCTTGCTGTCATGTATAATGCACCGAAACCACAGCTCCCTTTCCTATGAGTCTACGGGGAAAATGAAATACGATAAGTTCCCAAGTGCACTTTCGTGTAATAATCACATCATCAGGGGAGACACAAGAGAGAAATGTAACAGTCAGTTGATATACAACGAAGAGACGGAACCACGTCTCTTCGTTGTATATCAACTGACTGCTATATTTCTACTCTTGTGTCTCCCCTGATGATGTGATTATTACGCGAAAGTGCACATGGGAACTTATCGTATTTCATTTTCCCCGTGGACTCATAGGAATATACTTGATCACGCGCAAAATTGTGATCCTTTCCAATATATGTACATATAAGTTTATCCCCCTTACCTCTACTAACATATCCCCCCCCCCAACATAACACAAGACAAAACACATACCTGCTGAAATAACCAGACATGCGCTAAACCAACGCCCTCTCACCTCGGTCTCTAACTCTAAACCCCACCAAACATACGCTTATGAGAGAGCACACTCCCATCATACAAATCCGAGTCAACACACTCCCGCTCTACGGTCTGGTCAATAGCTCATCACTGCAACACGTCAAACACCGTTTGAACGTATCTTGTGACCCTCGAATACTTACGACTCGATTGCCCTGCACCCTCTGTGCACACACATCACGACATCTTGTGGCTTGGTGGCAGGAAGAATGTACATTAGGACGACAACCCTACACCGAAAACAACTTCATTCGTCTCTTTTAGCTCGGGGTTAGAAAGGAGGGCGGGGGGGGGGGGGGGGGGGGGGGGGGGTTGTTACGTTACCGGGGGGGGGGGGGGGTTTGGTTACGTTACCTAGGGGGGGGGGGGTTACGTTACCTAGGCAGAACAGAGCGGTTGGATGGGTGGTGCACAGGTGTAAAAGAGTTGGCCAATGGCATAGAGGAAGATATGATGTTAACTTCTAGAATTAGCCCATATGTTAATATGATGGAAGCTAACATGTTAATATGTTAATGTACAGGAACCTGTTAAACTCTAGAATTAACCTATATGTTACTGTACAGGAACCTGTTAAACTCTAGAATTAACTTATGTTAATATACAGGACGTTAAGATGTTATATTTCTGGAATTAACGTATATGTTAATATAAACGAAGCTAAGATCTTTAATCTCTAGAATTAACCTGTATGTTAATATGAAGGAAGCTAAGATGTTATACTTCTGGAATTAACCTATATGTTAGTATAAAAGAAGATGAGATGTTAACTTATGGAATTAACCTGTATGTTAACATATAGGAATCTAAGATGTTAACCTCCAGAATTAACAAATATGTTAATATAATGGAAAAAGATGTTTGACATCTATAATTAATCTAAATGTTAATATAATGGAAGCTAAGATGTTAATCTCTAGAATTAACCTGTACGTTAATATTAATGAACCTACGACGTTAACCTCGAGAATTATTAACCTATATGTTAAAATACAGGAGGCTACGGTGTTAACCTATAGAATTAACCTGTATGTTAATACAAAGAAGCTAAGATATTACCCCCTACAATTAACCTATATGTTATATATCAAAAAAAATTGCAGGCAAAATTTCTTGCAAAATGTTCTATCAAAAATTTTTTGCAAATTTTTTTTGTAAATTGATCAAAGCTGCACTATGAACATATTGAACCTCTTAATTACGCAACGCAATGATCACAATCAATCGAACTTGAGACGTGGCTGTGCGTAGGGTGTGGCTGAAACGGAGGCTCAGCACTGAGGAGACTTTACCGAGAGGAGAGGCGCTGCTAAGGTGACGAAGGAAACGGAGAGAGGGAGGGAGGGAACTCAAAGGTGAGGATAAGAATCAGGGAGATATATATATATATATATATATATATATATATATATATATATATATATATATATATATATATATATATATATATTCCATGTGTGGCGAGGTGGCGATGGGAATGAATAAAGGCAGACAGTGTGAATTGTGTGCATGGGTATATATGTATGTGTCTGTGTGTGTATATATATGTGTACATTGAGATGTGTAGGTATGTATATTTGCGTGTGTGGACGTGTATGTATATACAGGTGTATGGGGGTGGGTTGGGCCATTTCTTTCGTCTGTTTCCTTGCGCTACCTCGCAAACGCGGGAGACAGCGACAAAGCAAAATATATAATAAAATATATATATATATATATATATATATATATATATATATATATATATATATATATATATATATATATATATATATATGTGTGTGTGTGTGTGTGTGTGTGTGTGTGTGTGTGTGTGTGTGTGTGTGTGTGTGTGTGTGTGCGCGCGCGCTCGGTCCAGAGTCCATTCCACCAAATGATCAAAGTTCGCGCCAGTAACGATCATTACTTAGAGATTAAAAAAAAGTTTGCCCGTTTTCAAAATGATTAACCTCAACTTCTCCTGCTAGTCCGTTGTCCTCTGGAGCAGCTCTGTGTGTGTGTGTGTGTGGGTGTGTGTGTGTATGTGCCTTCTCCAGTCTTGTACCACAGTGACCATGTAACAACCACGAGACAGGCTGTAGAGCATCGCTGTATGGTTGTACTGGTAAGGGGTTGCGCGTGTGTGTGTGTGTGTGTGTGTGTATATGTATGGTATTCTATGTATAATGGTCTGTGCTTACTGTGGGGGTACGTTTTGCTTCGCTGTAAGCCTGGCTGAACACATATGGTTATATTTCGTTGTATGTGTGTATTTCTAATTCATATGTTTGCCGAGTTGGCACGGGCAACTGAGGCCCTAATCAAGGCCCTTTCGTTAATACTATATATATCTTTTCTTTCTTTCATACTATTCGCCATTTCCCGCATTAGCGAGGTAGCGTCAAGAACAGAGGACTTTGAGGGAACATTTATATATATATATATATATATATATATATATATATATATATATATATATATATATATATATATATATATATATATATATTTCTTTTTCTTTCATACTATTCACCATTTCCCGCGTCAGCGAGGTAGCGTTAAGAACAGAGGACTGGGCCTTTGAGGGAATATCCTCACCTGGCCCCCTTCTCCGTTCCTTCTTTTGGAAAATTAAACAAAAAAAAAAAAAAAACGAGAGGGGAGGATTTTCAGCCCCCCGCTCCCTTCCCTTTTAGCCGCCTTCTACGACACGCAGGGAATACGTGGGAAGTATTCTTTGTCCCCTATCCCCAGGGATATATATATATATATATATATATATATATATATATATATATATATATATATATATATATATATATATATATATATATATATATATATAATATACATATATATATATATATATATATATATATATATATATATATATATATATATATATATTGGAAAGGATCACAATTTTGCCCGTGATCAAGTATATTCCTATGAGTTCCCAAGTGCACTTTCGTGTAATAATCACATCATCAGGGGAGACACAAGAGAGAAATATAACAGTCAGTTGATATACAACGAAGAGACGTAGCTTGGTCGCCATTTAATGAACATGCGATTGTCCAAGACAGACAACGAGCGTATCATGAACGTATTATGTGGACAAGAAAGTGAACTGTTTACAAATTTCATCAACAATAAAGTTATCCAATTTGTATAGACCATCACTAATATTAAGATTATAATTCTTTGTGTATTTAATATATACACACGTCAGCAGTCGACGGGTGAGTGGCACAGTTTACCCATTCAGTCTACTGGATGTCTTCTTCTTCTTCTTCTTCTCTTGTTCTTCAGTCCTCAAATCAAAGTCGTGGTGAGATCCGATGAACATGAAAGCCAGGGAGAACTGCTCAAACGATCAAGACCAGAGTAAGACTGATATCAAAGCTGCATCATCACAGACATGCAGCTCCTCCCAACACCAAAATCAAAACAAGATCCCAGTAAATAGGAATCGACTCGTATTTCCCTCTCTAACCATGGAGAGGTCTGTGGGGCCTGGATTTGGATAGGGAGCTGTGGTTTCGGTGCATGACACTTGACAGCCAGAGACTGAGTGTGAACGTATGTGGCTTCGTTTTGAGACCATCTTCCCCATCATATTCCAATACTAGTCATTATGACTCGAATTTCCCTCTCTAACCATGGAAAAGTCTGTGGGACTTGGATGTGGAGCTGTGGTTTCGGTGCATTACACATGGCAGCCAGAGACTGAGTGTGAACGTATGTGGCCTCATTTTGAGGCCATCTACCCCATAATATTCCAACAGTAGTCATCATGACTCGAATTTCCCTCTCTAACTAGGGAAAGGCATCCCCTTGATGGGGATGGGGGAGCTGTGGTTTCGGCAGCCAGAGACTGAGTGTGAACGTATGTGGCCTCATTTTTGATGCCACCTTCCCCATCATATTCCAATACCCGTCATTATGATCATCATCAGTCACCTTCCGTCTCTGGAACCTATGATCGCGAACATGGAGATGCATACTCACACACCACCAAGACACGCTCCACAAGGCAGTACGTTGAGATTCAAAGCAGTTCTAATGCAATTATAAAACTTTAACTTGACGTCGGCGTGAGGGGAGAATTCTGAATACGGCCCAAGCTTCGTCTGCATAACGCGGCGAGGAACTTCGCTACGAAAATAAGGAGATATTGCAGGCAGAATACCTTCTTTCAGAGCCTCTGTTTATACAACGTTACGAAGACGGAATAATATATATATATATATATATATATATATATATATATATATATATATATATATATATATATATATATATATATATTCATACTATTCGCCATTTCCCGCATTAGCGAGGTAGCGTTAAGAACAGAGGACTGGGCCTTTGAGGGAATATCCTCACATGGCCCCCTTCTCTGTTCCTTCTTTTGGAAAATTTAAAAAAAAAGAGAGGGGGAGGATCTATTATACTTAATGTCCGTCTCCCGCGTTAGCGAGGTAGCGCAAGGAAACAGACGAGGAATGGCCCAACCCACCCACATACACATGTATGTACAATAAACGCCCACACACGCACATATACATACATATACATTTCTATGCACACATATACATACACAGACATATACATATATACACATGTACATATTCATACTTGCTGCCTTCTTCCATTCCCGTCGCTACCTCGCCACACATGAAATAGCATCCCCCCCTTCCCCCTATTCCTATTACCGGGGGGAGAGAGAGAGAGAGAGAGGAAAAAGAAGAAGTTGCCTCGGCGTTGGATGGATACATGCTCGTATTTTGTCCAGCCGGGTTGATCATCGCATACCTTCACGACTGTGTGTGTGTTACGATTTATATCCATCCCTCCACCTCGTCCCCTACCTCCCCTCCTGAGCCGCATGACGAACGAGCCGCTGCCGCCGCCGCTCTGCTTTGCTTGCGCCGCCGGAATGCAACACTGGGTGATTTCAGAGGCCCTAGGCTAAGGAAGGAAGGAAGGAAGGAAGGAAGGAAGGAGAGAGAGAGAGAGAGAGAGAGAGAGAGAGAGAGAGAGAGAGAGAGAGAGAAAGAAAGAGAGAGAGACCCTCCCTGAAAAAAATATATATATATTTATAATATATATATATATATATATATATATATATATATATATATATATATATATATATAAATATATATATATATATTTAACTAAAATCTAGGTAAACGCACAGTGATGTACGGGGCCACAGAGGAGTGATATCCTGATATACTGAGCCAGATGAGAAAAGTTGGAAAATTAGATTCTCTCTCTCTCTCTCTCTCTCTCTCTCTCTCTCTCTCTCTCTCTCTCTCTCTCTCTCTCTCTCTCTCTCCCTCTCGTTGGAAGCCCCTGGCACGAACAGAAGTCCACAACAAGCCCGGGTCGTAATTGAAATATAAAGAAGTTAATGGAAGATAAAAAAAGAGAGATAAGTACTTACGAATCCTGGAGGAAGTGAAAAACCTGCCTTTCAAAAAATGTCAAGTCACAGTTATTGGGAAGGACATGAGAAGGCAGAGAGTTCCAAAGCTTCGAGGTGTAACGAAAGAAACAGCTATCAAAACAACCCACACGGGTTGACAATGGCCACACAACACCTTGTGAGCATAGTGTGGTCTAGGTAGTGGTGGGGGCACACAGGCAGCCAGCTCTCGGGCCCGAAAAAATCAAAATAATATCTATAAAAGGGGGTAAGTGAACAAACACCGCGGCGTAGTGCAACTGGGTCAAGTTTTGACGTTAGCCTGGGAGCGTGCACATGTCGGACCGCTTTCGACCGTCAAAGGAGAGAAAAGTTTGAGGAATTATCGATAAAGAGATGATCAGAAACTGGGTCTTGGAATCATCAAATTTAACCAGAGTTCGTCTCCCCAACTAAGACGTCCCGTCCAAGTCGGATTTTACTGAGGAAGCTGTGTCGAAATGAGATGCAGCTCGAAAGAGGAGAAGGAGCAGATCTGAAGGATGTGAAGGGATGCAATGTTTAGTCATCAACATATCAATGCACTTGGTTATCTATAAAAGAAATCCTTAATAAAAAAAAAAAAGAGAACCCAGGAAAAAACCTTGAGGAACACCGTTGCTGATAGAGAAACGGGAAGAGGCTGATCCATCAACCACCATGGAAATAGATCGGCTAGAGAGGAAGCTAGATACGATGGAGCAAAATGAAGGAAAGCCAAAACAGCGAAGCTTAAAGATGAGACCCCGATGCCACACCCTGTCAAAAGCTTTGGATATATCGACGGCAACTACATACGATTCGCCATAATCTTCAAGGAATGATGACCAGACATAATCAAGATTGGAAAGAATATCACCCGTGGATCTCGCCTTACGGAAGCAGCTACTGGTGCTCAGAGAGAAGACTGTGAGATTCAAGATGCCCGAGGATAAAGAAGCTGAGGAGAGATATTAAGACTGTGGACATAGCGCATGTCAAGGTGACAGGATGATAGTTAGAGGGGTTAGAACGGTCACCCTGCATAAGGACTGATGTACCAACGAATGCTTCCAAGAAGGAAAAGTTCTGGTTCTTAAACAGAAACGGAACTCACACACACACACACACACACACACACACACATATATATATATATATATATATATATATATATAATCACTCAAGGATCTCTTTCCAGAGGCTCCTGCAGCTCAATTCTGCGCTTCTTCCAGCAGCTGGGAATGTGTACTCCTCTGAAGTGAGAAGTTTTTCTTGAGACTGTACTGCCCTATGAGACAGTCTCGCCCAATGGTGACTTGTATGACTATGCATATATATATATATATATATATATATATATATATATATATATATATATATATTTTTTTTTTTTTTTTTTTTTTATACTTTGTCGCTGTCTCCCGCGTTTGCGAGGTAGCGCAAGGAAACAGACGAAAGAAATGGCCCCCCCCCCCCAATACACATGTACATACACACGTCCACACACGCAAATATACATACCTACACAGCTTTCCATGGTTTACCCCAGACGCTTCACATGCCTTGCTTCAATCCACTGACAGCACGTCAACCCCTGTATACCACATGACTCCAATTCACTCTATTTCTTGCCCTCCTTTCACCCTCCTGCATGTTCAGGCCCCGATCACACAAAATCTTTTTCACTCCATCTTTCCACCTCCAATTTGGTCTCCCTCTTCTCCTCGTTCCCTCCACCTCCGACACATATATCCTCTTGGTCAATCTCTCCTCACTCATTCTCTCCATGTGCCCAAACCATTTCAAAACACCCTCTTCTGCTCTCTCAACCACGCTCTTTTTATTTCCACACATCTCTCTTACCCTTACGTTACTTACTCGATCAAACCACCTCACACCACACATTGTCCTCAAACATCTCATTTCCAGCACATCCATCCTCCTGCGCACATCTCTATCCATAGCCCACGCCTCGCAACCATACAACATTGTTGGAACCACTATTCCCTCAAACATACCCATTTTTGCTTTCCGAGATAATGTTCTCGACTTCCACACATTTTTCAAGGCTCCCAAAATTTTCGCCCCCTCCCCCACCCTATGATCCACTTCCGCTTCCATGGTTCCATCCGCTGACAGATCCACTCCCAGATATCTAAAACACTTCACTTCCTCCAGTTTTTCTCCATTCAAACTCACCTCCCAATTGACTTGACCCTCACCCCTACTGTACCTAATAACCTTGCTCTTATTCACATTTACTCTCAACTTTCTTCTTCCACACACTTTACCAAACTCAGTCACCAGCTTCTGCAGTTTCTCACATGAATCAGCCACCAGCGCTGTATCATCAGCGAACAACAACTGACTCACTTCCCAAGCTCTCTCATCCCCAACAGACTTCATACTTGCCCCTCTTTCCAGGACTCTTGCATTTACCTCCCTTACAACCCCATCCATAAACAAATATATATATATATATATATATTCCTATGAGTCCACGGGGGAAATGAAGCACGATAAGTTCCTAAGTGCACTTACGTGTAATAATCACATCATCAGGGGAGATACAAGAAAGAAATATAGCAGTCAGTCAATATACAACGAAGAGACGTAGCTAGGACGCGTTTATTACGAAAATACAAACAACCAGAAATGAAAGTTCGGAGGGTAATTTCACCGAGTCGCATGCACGGATCAAGTACAGAAAGACACATCAGTAACGTGTGTGGAAAATATTCTATATTTCCCTCGGCCAAGTCACCAATGATAGTCGCGGATAGCTGACGGAGACTTGTGCGAACCCAGCACACGAGGAAACGCTAAGAAGGGTCTTCAGAGGAATGTAGGTAGGCTGACGGGTTAACAGGAAGAATGAGGTGCTTGAGCAGGGTAGGGAAGCAGTATCTGACCCGTGATGGTTGGTCGAATATTTAAGCTTTGCACACATGCCTCAGTCCGCCCAGGAACTTTGCCCCCCTCACCTACCCTGTGGCTCACTTCAACTCTCGAGGTTTCATTCGCTTCCACATTCACTCCCAGGTACCTCGAACACTCTGCTTCCTCAAAGTTCTCTCCATTTAAACTCACACTCCAAATAGCGTCTTCACTGCTAAACCTTATGACTTTACTCTCAGCTTTCTTTTGTAACGCGCTTTCCCAAACCAGCTTCTACAGTTTCTCACTCGAACCTGCCACCAGCAAACAACAACTGGCTCACCTCCCAGGCCCACCTCAACCTCAACACATTATCTACCTGCTCCTCTCTTTAAGACCCTTGCGTTCCCCTCCTTCATCACCCCCATCCACAAGTACATTAAACAGCTATGGTGACATCAGACAGCCTCGACGCATATCAATATTCGCCAGGAACAACCCAACCTCCTCATTTCCTACTGACACACATGCTTTACTTTCTTGATGAAAACGCTTCACTGCTCCTAGGAGCTTTCTTCCCACACCAATATATTCGCAACACCTTCCACAGAGCATCTCTGTCAACCCATCATACCCTTTCTCCAGATCCAAAACCCGAATATACAGGTCCTTCTTTTCCACTACGTACTTCTCACACATCCTTCAAACACCTGATCCAAACATCCTCTACCACTCATTAAGTCATACTGTTACTCTCCAGTCAGAAGCTCTGGGCATACCAACACCCTCTCAGTCATCAACTGGGCATTTTGCCCATCATCAAACACCTCGCCATGAGGGCCACACATACATTGACAACCCTAGCTAACCAATCAACAGTCCTAACCCACCCATCAACAATCAAACCCCCTTCCTTAAAGAAATTCAACAGCAATACCTTATACACCATCAGGCGTGGCATCACACTGTCCTCTACTATACGAAAACTGATTCCGTTCATCTCCGGATGAGCGTGGAGACGAAGCAGGAGAGGCAGTAAGAGACGCAGCAGGAGACGCAGTAGGAGACGAAGTAGGAGACGAAGTAGGAGACGCAGTAGGAGACGCAGCGGGAGACGCACTAGGAGACGGTAGGAGAGGCAGCAGAAGACCAGTTGGAGACGAAGTAGGAGACGCAGCGGGAGATGAAGTAGGAGACGCAGCGGGAGACGCAGTAGGAGACGCAGCAGGAGAGGCAATACGAGACGCAGCAGAAGGCGAGTTGGATCGGGGAAACACCCGCTAAGCCCTGCAGCTGTGGCAGAGACCCCGACGCTAATACCCGTTCTGGCATGTAGCCAGCTTCTACGAGGCGGAGACAAGATACAACACATCACCATGAGCCGAAAATCCTAAATCTACATTAATAGAGCCGGTCCTTATGCGAGAGACTAGCGGGGGAAGGGGGATCTGATCCACTTGTAAGTGGATCAGATAATCTGGTCTGGACTATAAGCTCCTACAGTGAGAGGGAATGACGGGGGATCTGATCCACTTATAAGTGGATCAGATAATCCAGTCTAGACTACAAGCTCCTACTTTGAGAGGGAATGTGGATGAAGCCGTGTTCATACCATGTTCAATCTGCAGGCAAGGTAAGATGACGAACCAACTGTAGCTGGAGTGTGAACTATTTTTCCTTGTAACTAATGTATACACACACACACACACACACACACACACACACACACACACATACACACACACACACTCACACACACACACACACACACACACACACATACACACACACACACACACACATACACACACACACACACACTCACATACACACACACACATACACACACACACATACACACACACATATCATATATATATATATATATATATATATATATATATATATATATATATATATATATATATATATATATATATCAGCTACACCAAGACTCAAGGGATAAATGGTCATTTCATGCCAAACTCTTCGCTGTTAAGTTAAACATGTAAATAATGACAGGAATAGTGACAGTTTTTGTGAGCATTTGTGGAAAGTTTTCTGCATTTTATATCATGTAATCTATCCCTGGGGATAGGGGAGAAAGAATACTTCCCACGTATTCCCTACGTGTCGTAGAAGGCGACTAAAAGGGGAGGGAGCAGGGGGGCTGGAAATCCTCCCCTCTCGTTTTTTTTAATTTTCCAAAAGAAGGAACAGAGAATGGGGGCCAGGTGAGGATATTCCCTCAAAGGCTCAGTCCTCTGTTCTTAACGCTACCACACTAATACGGGAAATGGCGAATAGTATGAAAAAAAACACTATAATTTCTGACAGTGGGATTCCCTATATACTAACACAATCAAGATGAGTTATACTTGATAATCATTTCACTGTTCTTCGTTGCATTTCTACGATTTTACACAAATACCGAACTGGACTTTATACACAATTCCTTAAATTCTGGAGTCATTCTTCTACTGCTTAATTTATATTCACTTGGCAAACAAACGAACAAAAAAAAAAATTGTCTCCAACTGACATAAATTACTGACATCATCAGGTTTTATAAAAGGGCAGAAATATGAATAATTCATAGATTCAAAATAGACGGTGTCTTCTTTTCCTTTTTCACCGAACTATACGTCTCTAAAATGTTACATATTTCTGGTGGTTTCAGACCAAATGGTCGAAACTGAGAATGATCTCTTCATGTATTCAGTCCTCCATAATCTATTTTACCAATCCTATGAAACTATCGTCATATGTCGACACCTTAACATTACGACATACCTGTCTGAAATGTGTACATACCTGTCACAGCATACGTAGTGAAAGTGTTATGTGGTCTTCGAATTATCCTTAGCACGTGAGGAAGGTGTTAAAAAAGATCTCTTGGTTAATGGCTGTAGTAGATTGACGATAAAGGCCATAACGACCCCCTGGTAGCTAACGACCATGAAGCCCGAACGACCAACCACCCATTTTCCAAAACAGGGCCATAACGACCCCCTGGTAGCTAATGGCCCTGAAGCCCGAACGACCAACCACCCATTTTCCAAACAGGGCCATAACGACCCCCCCCCCCCTGGTAGCTAATGGCCCTAAAGCCCGAACGACCAACCACCCATTTTCCAAACAGGGCCATAACGACCCCCTGGCAGCTAACGGCCCTGAAGCCCGAACGACCAACCACCCATTTTCTAAAGCAGATCTTATGCAAGTCACCCCCCGAATACTTCGACTGTCGAACTGAACCACCATCGGTGTGTACCGACTCACCAACAGCGACGCCCAAGGCGAGAGAGACAGGTCAGGTCAGGTCAGGTCACAGGGGAAAGGACAAACTTGTACACAGAGTCAAGTCGCACCACAAAGCACAGGTAACCTAACCTCACTGACGAAGGCGTTGGCGAAGATGCTCAAGGTGGCAACATAGTAATTATCTTCCTCCCGAAATACCCGAAATACAGAGTAACAAACTATATATAAGTCACACACACACACACACACACACACACACACACACACACACACACACACACACACACGAGCCTCCGTGGTGGAGTGGTTGGCGTTTCTGACCATATGTCAACACGGGTAAGCCCGGGGTAGGACCCACAAGGGTTCGAATCCTAGGCACGGCAGTCGGCCACCACCCAACCTAGGTGTTCACCCTCAGTTCGTGGCTGGTCGATATATGGTTGGCTGACTTAAGCTGGGTGTGTGTGTGTGTGTGTGTGTGGGTGTGTGTGTGTGTGTGTGTGGGTGTGGGTGTGTGTGTGTGGGTGTGGGAAGCGTCCAAGTCTGCAGTAAACTCTATCCAAGCGGCAGGGACCCGAACCTAACACAATACTAACCTGGTCTTGTGTGTGTGTCTCTCTACAACGTTACATTCAGGATTAATGTCATTTTAAACCTATTTCCTCGGCCGAAATGACAGCATGAGTGAAAATTACTCTCATGGAAGCTTTCCACAATTGGGAGGAGTGGAGAAGCGTTTTAAGGTGATTACAATTTGTGTGTTATGGCGGGAGAGACAGACAGAGAGGGAGAGGGAGTTTTACACTTGTGTTGCTCCCGTTCTCTTAACCTCGTGTATATATATATATATATATATATATATATATATATATATATATATATATATATATATATATATATATATATACACATATATATCTTTTCATACTATTCGCCATTTCCTGCGTTAGCGAGGTAGCGTTAAGAACAGAGGACTGGGGCTTTTGAGGGAATATCCTCACCTGGCCCCCTTCTCTGTTTCTTCTTTTGGAAAAAAAAAAAACGAGAGGGGAGGATTTCCACACAAACACACACACACACACACACCCGTCCCTTCCCTTTTAGTCGCCTTCTACGACACGCAGGGAATACGCGGGAAGTATTCTTTCTCCCCTATCCCCAGGGATAATTTATATATATATATATATATATATATATATATATATATATATATATATATATATATATATATATATATATTCTTTATTCCTTTCCACACACTAGGCTAAGCCACGTATCCGTTGATCGACCAGCCCCGAGGGAGGATGAACACCTGGGTCGGGTGAGGGCGTTGTCTGGGATGGGTTTATCAGCTCTGGTCACCAAGGAGACTTTGATAAGGGTCATCCCTCCCTCCTTTCCTCCTGTGACCACGGTCATATGGCGAGGGTGTGGTGTGGGTAAGGGAGGACGAGGAGTGAGTGTGCACGCACGCACGACGCACGCATGCCAACGCTCTCCTCATCCACCTCGACTACACTGATTGCCCTAATAAGATGGTGCCTCCTCTCAGCGCCGAGAACCTCTCGTCCCAGCGATGTAAAATACGATGGAATGATCCTGCCGGCGAAGACGGAACTTGGTTTTTACGAGACGTTTATAAAAGAAAAACAAACCAGATCACTTCTCCCCATCCGCTCGTGTATTTAACACCGTCCGCTCCTTCAAGGGATACCTACCCGAACATGGGCCTCGCCAGCGTAACGCTAAATACGAAGGTAAACAACTTTGCCCTTATTGACAGTGAATATGGTGGCCTCTCGTTGAGCTTATAGTCGACAAAAGACGGTAAAAAAAAAATAAACCAGAGAATATGAAAAAAAGTCAATTGCAATGCACCATCTCTCGATCGGGGGGGTGTTCAACCACCATCTCTCGATCGGGGGGGTGTTCAACCACCATCTCTCGATCGGGGGTGTTCAACCACCATCTCTCGATCGGGGGATGTTCAACCACCATCTCTCGATCGGGGATGTTCAACCACCATCTCTCGATCGGGGGGGTGTTCAACCACCATCTCTCGATCGGGGGTGTTCAACCACCATCTCTCGATCGGGGGTGTTCAACCACCATCTCTCGATCGGGGATGTTCAACCACCATCTCTCGATCGGGGGGGTGTTCAACCACCATCTCTCGATCGGGGGTGTTCAACCACCATCTCTCGATCGGGGGTGTTCAACCACCATCTCTCGATCGGGGGTGTTCAACCACCATCTCTCGATCGGGGGTGTTCAACCAGTCTGGAAAAGAGACGGGAAATCGCGACATATTCCCGGCGCTGGTTCAAGGTCTGTTCATCGCGAGGGGTTCCACTGCCTTATATGAATTTATAGTGGCGGGGTTTTGATCGCTATAACAACTTGGGTTCTACAACCAGAAGGGGGATTGAACCCTTTATTTTTTGAGGGGGGGGGAAAATGGGGTGGTTGGAGACTGAAGGCGATATGTACACAGGACGATAGATATGCACCAGCCAATCGAAGCTAACGTAGGTCATCAGTAGCCAATCATAATCAAGAGAGAAAAGACGGAAATAACAGCACCTTACAAAGTTCGAGTTAATGAAACGAACGATAAAGGACTATTTTTCTTTTTTTTATTTCGAGGGGGTTGAACTCCCAGATCCGCCAATGTATAAATCAAATCAAATAGACTTTTCTATCGTTTCTCGTTCCACACGAAAGCGAACCTGATGCTATACAACTTATTAAAGTCATCTTTACGATGTAATTCTAATGTAATCCAGCGGAATTGCCGGCCATTTTCCTCAAAAGTCTGATAAATGGAGCCGGAGATAATCTTAAAAAGATTTAGTGATATTCACGTCGGCAACGATGACTGAAATTACATACAACTTTTGGCCTTTGAAATTCCCGTTTTCGCTCCGAAACTCAACTGGGGTAGACTTTTATATTTGATTTCCCACTCGATCACAGGCACTGGCGTTCGAGTTCCGTTGTCACTGCCATTGGCGACAGCGCTGGTGTGGAGATCAAATATAATCGAATTCGAAACCAGTCCTTACAGGGGGAAATAATAAGTAATAGGGAAAAGAAATGGTCAGTTATTTGGAGAACGCGCGAGCGTCTACACACACAAAAAGTTTCTTGTCCTTCCATTTTCTTTAAGGTTTTATTCCCATCCCAGACTATTCTATTCTCTCACTCGAGAGAGAGAGACGCACCATCCAAACCCTGATTTCAACCACCACCTCGCCCGTTGTAACAACCTCAAAGGCTACAGTGTCGTCCCGGACGGCTTTGATGTCCCAGGCCCCAGTCACGAACATAGAGAGAGAGAGAGAGAGAGAGAGAGTCTTCATCCATCCCGTTTGTGAAACATGGAAAAAAAAAAAAAAGGGGGAGGGGGGAAAAAAAAAAAGAAGGCCATCAAAGAAAATGGTAAGGACAAGAAAATGGGAATCTATGGCCGTACTGAACTCTTATCTTCAAGTCTTAATTACCAACCTCACGACTCAGACTGTATAGAGTCTTGAGGGACGCGTGATATAGAAGATACGCGAGATGTTTATACGCACATCTGACGGCGATGATGATAAGCAGGTCATCCATCCATTCCAGACAACCTCACGGCCACAATGAACACACCGAGAGTCAATTGGTCATTGGTACACGGGAATACAAGGGGATTCCAAGAGACCAATGGATCCTATATATATATATATGTAACCCCGAGGATCCCTTACATAATGGCTCCTGCAGCTTCTAGGCTGCGCTACGATCAGGTGCAGGGATACGATGCACTCCTTTTATACCGAGAAGTTACTTCGACGAGAATGAATCATTTTCTTTTTCTTTTTTTCAACTGACGATGATACGGGCCTCGGAGTCTGGCGAGGCGTTACCGTACTCCGCCTGCCTAGGGTGAATCAAAAGCGCTAGTGAAAAGTCACCTTGTACGTTTTCATCGAAGACCTCCTCACTCAAATGGAGTCCATCATTTCCCTGCGACTGGAAGTAGCGCATTCTCGAAGCTGCTGGAGCTCCGCAGAAAAGAGGTCCAGCGAAATCATACATAGATTAATATACGAAGAAAATATGTATACTACTAATTACCAGCCCTAGAGTTCCTTCTATCCTCACGAAGCTTCTGCAGCGCCCAGGAAGGTGGCCACGTCCTCCATCTGGGGCCGACAGGTTGTAAAGTGTTGTGATGCTCCGTGTGTGCGTCTATGTGCACAGAGAGTGTAGGACAAATGAGGAGCGGGGTATTCGGTGTCTTTATAATGGTGGCATCGTGCGCATGAAGGGCTTGGGATGCGCAGATACGGTGTTTGTATAGTGTTATAGTGATGGGTGATGTCACTACATATATGGATATATAATTAAGCCCATAACCCCTTTCCATGGGGCTTCTGCAACTCCACAGCTGCGCTACACACAGCAGCAGGGAAAGGATCGTCGACTCCTCTGAAGCACGAAACTCTCTTTGAAGGGGACTGTACTCCCGATCGTACAGCCTTGCTCACGGTGCCTTTTCACTCACGGCAAAACCTCAAACACGCGGAGTGTGTGTGTGTGTGTGTGTGTGTGTGTGTGTGTGTGTGTCGTAAGTCACCGCGGCTGTATGGCAAAACTCAAGTCGAACTGGTGATGATGTGGGTTGGAGGGGGGAAGGGAACAGGCCAGACGTGTGCATTCAGGACGACGCCAGGCGCAATATGTTATTCTCACACTGAGAATTTCAACTGGAGTAAAAAGTCTTGACATTTTCCACGAGTTCGCCGTGTTGTCATTACACGGAATTATTCAGCGACAGCTCTTTGTACATCAACTCGGCTTCGCCTTCAGCCATGTTAGATCTATCCACGCACACCATCAGTATTAACGTTAATTCAAGGAGAGAGAGGGAAAAAGAAAAGAGGACATCTGGCCTTAGGTATTTTGAAACTGGACGCATTTCAAAGCGCCAGTCAAGACTGCTATAAAGCAAGGGCGTCTGACTGGAATACATATAGAGAGACAGGAGAAATACTGGAAACTGATAGGGTTTGGTTAGGGAGTTAGGGAAGGGCACGATCAATCATACAAAGAAGGCACGGAGGCCCAAGACGTCTCTCCCGGACACTGATCACAGGATCGAACTAAACCCGAACTACACCAGGGGTATGCCCTAGTTTTAACCGCCATTTGGAAAACCATCAGCTGAATTAATCTAAATTCTACATGATGCTGGCGTGAGCTAGTGTGTGTGTGTGTGTGTGTGTGTGTGTGTGTGTGTGTGTGTGTGTGTGTGTGTGTGTGTGCATACACAGGAGTAAAGATATGGTACATGTCCGCAAAAAAAAAAAAGACAAGGTCCGCCACCCATACATTTCCAAAGACGATAATAGGGTAGGGGTTATTGTGGGTACAAGCATATGAAGTCTCTTCGTGAAATCAAAGCACATCTGTTCTCTGAGACTACTATTTCTGACAGTGTCAGAACTAGCAACCTACCTCAATGTGCTTCCAGCTATCTTAACAGTGAACGCACCAGCAACCCGCCTCGGTGTGCTTCCAGCTATCTTGACAGTGAACGCACCAGCAATCCGCCTCGGTGTGCTTCAGGCTATTTTGACAGTGAACGCACCAGCAATCCGCCTCTGTGTGCTTCAGGCTATCTTATGTGAAGGGCGTTCTCTACTCCTCCAGGCTGCCACTTCATTTTAGGAATTCAGCTTCTGGGCGCTGCATCTGTTCCACACACACACCTCAAGATGGCTGGCTCTTACATTTTTGAGGAGGGAAAAGCCTAAATGGGGCTGCGTAAGATTTCTCAGCGCACTTGGCGCAAAGAACGCATGATCAGATGGCTCCTTCCTGCAACACCTCACCAGAGCCTCGCCTCAGTCAGGAGATTCAGACCCTTCGGACTCAAAACATTGGACTTAGAATACTTCAGGAACCTCGCCAGCACCAAGGCCAGACGTCTGCACATGGTAACCCAGGCCAAAGGAGACATGACAAAAGTACTCTAATGTAAACAAGACATCGCCTTTGAAAATGTCTCGACGGCGCACAGTGTGGACAACAGTGTAAACAAAGTTAAAGTACGGGTCAACAAGAGTGAAGAACTCTCTCCTCGTACTACAAAAAAAAAAAAATATATCGAACTAACCAACCGGCGTGGAGAGTATGGGACGTGAAGAAAACGAGAATACCGTACGGCGCATCCCAAACCATAAAAATAAAGGGGGACCGAAAAGAAAAAGAAAAAATCTAATGAAATAAACTGAGAAATGATAAAAATCAAAAAGTTTAATGTCAGTGAAAGAATATAAAAATAAGTCGAAGAAAAGCGTTGAGCATTAACCACATATTACCATTTACTTTACAAATGTATGTTCATACGGAGGAAAAGTAAAGTTCTCTCTCTCTCTCTCTCTCTCTCTCTCTCTCTCTCTCTCTCTCTCTCTCTCTCTCTCTCTCTCTCTCTCTTTTACAAATGATGATGTCTAGCTGTTGTGCTCTTCCATACCTTCTCCAGGGAGGGAGTGTGTTTGTACGTGTCTCTGTATGTGTGTGTAAGTGTCGACTCTGAAGGGACATAGAGCTTCGAGCAAAATTGCATTCGACTACACAAAAACTGTTTTCGGATATAATGAAAAAAAGAAATCAGCGCAGCTCAAATTACCACACGGAAATGAAGACGTGATGGACAGACGAAATAATTGGGAGGTAGGGAAGGGGAAAGCTGGCACATTTTTCCATATTTTGAGCTGGGATTTCAATTCATACATATATATACTGTCATGCTCAAAAAGAGAGAAAAAATCATTTATCTATATATATAGTTCGAAATCCAAACTGGTACAAATCTTTCGCTAGACGGGCGAACGAGACTGTAGGGTGAACGTCAAAGTGTAGGGTGAACGTCAAAGTGTAGGGTGAACGTCAAAGTGTAGGGTGAACGTCAAAGTGTAGGAAGGTCTCCCCATTAGAAACAAAGGTTGTTGTTATGGAGGACTGATATTATCTGACCAAAAAGATGTCCGCGCAAAGGCCTCTCCATCTGACGAACCAGAGATACGACGCTAAGTGATAATACGAGAGAAGTCGTACGGGAGGCCTGTAACACTCTCTCTCTCTCTCTCTCTCTCTCTCTCTCTCTCTCTCTCTCTATCTATCTATCTATCTATATATATATATATCTTTTCTTTTCTTTCAAACTATTCGCCATTTCCCGCATTAGCGAGGTAGCGTTAAGAACAGAGGACTGGGCCTTGAGGGAATACCCTCACCTGGCCCAATTCTCTGTTCCTTCTTTTGGAAAACTAAAAAAAAAAAAAACGAGAGGGGAGGATTTCCAGCCCCCCGCTCCCTCCCCTTTTAGTCGCCTTCTACGACACGCAGGGAATACGTGGGAAGTATTCTTTCTCCCCTATCCCCAGGGATAATATATATATATATATATATATATATATATATATATATATATATATATATGTATAATCTCTCATGTCTTTCTCATCTCTCTCTCTCTCTCTCTCTCTCTCTCTCTCTCTCTCTCTCTCTCTCTCTCTCTCTCTTGTGTGTGTTCATTAACTCATTACCTGTCAGACCCCGCGGGATCCACCACCTTCTTGTGTGACCGAAGCGAGATCGGATGAAATCACCCGACTCGTACATCTCCCCGGAACGCCCTCCAGCCAGGCCAGACCCCTGCTGATCCCCTACCCCCCCACGCGCCCATCCATCACCCCAGCGGCCCAATCCAACATTTCCGACGCCACACACACCACCCATCTTTCTCCCCCCCCTCTCTCTCTCTCTCTCTTCCGTTTTCTTTCTTGGCTATACCATGAGATTCTTCGCAAGAATGATGATGATGATGATGATGATGATGATGATGATGATGATGATCATCATCATCATCATCATCATCATCATCATCATCATCATAGTCACATCACCTTCAACACTCTACATATTCGACCTATCTCCAACCTTGTCACATCACCTTCAACACTCTACATATTCGACCTATCTCCAACCTTGTCACATCACCTTCAACACTCTACATATTCGACCTATCTCCAACCTGAAGTCCTCTCCAACGATCTTCATTCCTTCTCCAACACACACTATATCTCTCCCCACCAAAGCGTACTCTTTAATATACAACCTGCAACAGCAGACTTCTGGGGTAGGACACACTCGCTTTTACGCTCTGCCCGCGTACCAAATTCAAGTTGGGGGACTGGGGTATGATGCACTCGCTTTTACGCTTTGCCTGCGTACCAAATTCAAGTTGGTGGGACTGGGGTATGGCGAGTAGAATTGTATTCCGTAAAGGCAATTAAGGATAATTTCCAGACGTCTGACTCGGTCGGTAGTTTAGCCTCACCACATTTGCATGCATCAAACTACTCGCGCTGGGATAGTCCCCTCCGATGGTCTGATGTTCTGAGGATAACGGCACGTTTTGGATCTTAATTTGAACATGACTAATGCGGGAATACATACGAAGGGACAATAATGCCATCACCATAAATTTGCATTAAGAGGATGCACAGCAGACTGACGGGTGTTCGAATATGAATACCCCAAGTGTGGGAGGTTTCCGATCCGAGGGCAGTTTTCCAGTGTGGGTCTTGGTCATCCAGGAGGAGGGCACACGGGTGTGGGGGGAAGTGATGCGTGTTCGTGAGGGCTGAGCTGACGACGTTCGTGGGGTGAGCCTGATCGTGTTGTGGGGTACGAGGGCGAGGGAAGGGGTTAGTTTTACCCGGCGCGCGATGAGGTATACTGTATATATATATGGTGCAGAATGGACGGTGGAGTACAACGTGTCACGGTGAGAGAAAGGGGGATCTAGAGTGGAGAGCAGTATTTCAGGGTGGAAGACAGTGTTTTCAGGGTGGAAGACAGTGTTTTCAGGGTGGAAGACAGTGTTTTCAAGAGGAAGACAGTGGTTTAAGGGTGGAAGACAGTATTTCAGGGTGGAAGACTGTTTTCAAGGTGGAAGACAATGTTCTAAGGGTGGAAGACAGTATTTCAGGGTGGAAGACTGTTTTCAGGGTGGAACCCAGTGTTTTCAGGGTGGAAGACAGTATTTTAGGGTGGAAGACAGTATTTCAGGGTGGAAGACAGTATTTCAGGGTGGAAGACAGTGTTTTCAAGGTGGAAGACAGTGTTTTCAGGATGGAAGACAGTGTTTTCAAGGTGGAAGACAATATTTCAGGGTGGAAGACAGTATTTCAGGGTGGAAGACAGTCTTTCAGGGTGGAAGACAGTGTTTCAAAGGGGGGTGTGAAAGTGTTTCATGGCTGAAGGACAGTTTTTCCTGGGTGGGGACAGTATTTCAAGGCACAGCGTTACACACACACACACACACACACACACACACACACACACACACAACACACACACACACACTCACACACACACACACACAAACATACAAACACACCACGAGCAATCTATGCCGTGTCATGCAATAATCAGCAACACTGTCAACATCATCGACACCCTCATGACATGAGACGTCATGCACACATGGGGTTGGGGAGGGGCAGCTGTGACCCGAGTCTTCCCTCCCCAGGTATAGTGGCGGATCGCCTCGTCGTGTACTCGTCAGGGAGGGAGGGAGGGAAGGCTGCAGATGAGGGAGTGTGCAGCAGTCAGGGAGGGAGGGAGTGTGCAGTAGTCAGGGAGGGAGGGAGGGAATGTGCAGTAGTCAGGGAGGGAGGGAAGGAGAGCTGTAGATGAGGGAGTGTTCAGTAGTCAGGGAGGGAAGGAGTGCTGCAGATGAGGAGGAGTGTGCAGTAGTCAGGGAGGGAGGGAGGGAGGACTGCTGCTGAGGGAGTGTGTAGTAGTCAAGGGAGGGAGGGAGGGAGGGAGGGCTGCTGCTGAGGGAGTGTGCAGTAGTCAGGAAGGGAGGGAGGGAGGGAGGGCTGCTGCTGAGGGAGTGTGCAGTAGTCAGGAAGGGAGGGAGGGAGGGAGGGCTGCTGCTGAGGGAGTGTGCAGTAGTCAGGAAGGGAGGGAGGGAGGGAGGGCTGCTGCTGAGGGAGTGTGCAGTAGTCAGGAAGGGAGGGAGGGAGGGAGGGAGGGCTGCTGCTGAGGGAGTGTGCAGTAGTCAGGAAGGGAGGGAGGGAGGGAAGGCTGCTGATGAGGGAGTGTGCAGTAGTCAAGGGAGGGAGGGAGAGAAGGCTGCTGATGAGGGAGTGTGCAGTAGTCAGGAAGGGAAGGAGGGAGGGCTGCTGATGAGGGAGTGTGCAGTCAGTCGTGGTGGTGTGTCCACTGCATGGTGTCCCTGGAGTGAGGGGATCCTCGTGTAAATATGAGAAGGTTCAGGTGCCTCGCGTGATGAGAGAAGGGATGAGAGAGGATGTGGCCTCTCTTCCTCTGTCCCTGGCGTTACCTCGCTAGCGCGGGAAACGGCGATCAAATGAGAAAGTATATATATATATATATATATATATATATATATATATATATATATATATATATATATATATATTGGAAAGGATCACAATTTTGCGCGTGATCGATATTCCTATGAGTCCATGGGGAAAATGAAACACTTATCGTGTTTCGTTTTCCCCATGGACTCATAGGAATATATATATATATATATATATATATATATATATATATATATATATATATATATATATATATATATATATATATATATATATATTATATATATATATATATATATATATATATATATATATATATATATATATATATACATTGCGTGGCTGTGATCGTTCATGTGTTGAAAACTAGAGCGCAAAATGACAGGTAAAAAAGCCTGTATGTGTGTGTGTGTGTGTGTGTGTGTGTGAAAAGAGCAATGGAATTCAGGAGAAAATGGGGATATAAAAAATATGGGAGGGACTAAAGAAGATTAAAAAGTCACCGGCAAAATGGAGCAGACTAAAGCGAACAGTTTACGACTCCGAAGAATTTCTCTTCGATCGCCAACACCGAGGAAGACCATACATCAACACCGATGTTTTATTTAACTTTTCATATACCGAACATCTCCCAGGATATGACGTGATATTAGTAAGGTGGGCGAAAACAAAAAAGAGAAAAAGAAAATGGATTCATTTAGTTCCCGATTTCTTTTAATGTCCAAAAGCGAATCAAAAGAAGAAAAAAAAAGTGACTTCAATTTTACGATGGATTCATTTAGTTCCCGATTTCTTTTAATGCCCAAAAGCGAATCAAAAGAAGAAAAAAAAAGTGACTTCAATTTTACGATGGATTCATTTAGTTCCCGATTTCTTTTAATGCCCAAAAGCGAATCAAAAGAAGAAAAAAAAAGTGACTTCAATTTTACGATGGATTCATTTAGTTCCCGATTTCTTTTAATGTCCAATAGCGATCAAAAGAAGAAAAAAAATAAAGTGACTTCAATTTCACGACCTCTCTGAAATTCAGAGGCCCAGGGAGGACCAGGACTGTAAAGCAGGCTTCAGTGACACTGAATACGTCCGGCGCTGTGCGACTTCCATCCACGAACAGTCCGCTGGAGCAGCGTTCACCCGTGCCCTTCCCCCGCTCCTCCTGACATCAAAGATCAATGCGTCATCGCCGTGACGTCACTGCACTTGTTTACATAAAATAAACAAGCGAGATGCAAAGCGTCGCCAATTCCTTATTGTTTTCTAATTTAATAACCAACATAAGAAAACATCTAAAAACAGTACCAATATAAATTACCCTGCGAATGTCTATGATTAAATACCCACTCAAGATTCAACATGTCCCCCCCTTTTTGATTTCTGTCGAAAGAAAATGGAGACCAAAACATAAACCTAAGCAATATTTTCTGTTTACTAAACACACCATAATTACGAGGTGCTCATACTAACCACAACCGTAAGTATGAGGTTACCACAACCGTAAGTATGAGGTCCTCATACTAACCACAACCGTAAGTATGAGGTTATACTAACCACATCCTATGCAAGAGATCGTTGCAACTTTACGATATAGCCTCTTCTATAATGTACACTATGTATGTAACGGTAACTTAATCTATAATATATATATATATATATATATATATATATATATATATATATATATATATATATATATATATATCCAGCCTCAACAGGATCATTTCCAGCATGAAAACGGGACTCAAATGAAAAAAGAATAAAAAGACATTTTTACAGAAGAAAAGACACTCACGGGGAAAAAAAAGAAGTTACAGAAAACGTGTGGAAAAGAAAGAAAAAAAGAATAGAGACAAGAGGAGTACCACCAACTGCTGAATCTAAATATGCCATGTATATATTTTGCGAGGGAGGGAGGGGGGGGAAGGGGGGATCAACGGTAGAATTTCAATATCCTATGTATAAATTCTGTGGGAAAAAAAAAAATAACTGGTGCTTAATCTAGAACGTGGTCACGAGGGCGTTTATAGGACTTAAACCAGTGTAAAATCACCTTCACCCTTAACATACCAACCACACGAGTATATATATATATATATATTATATATATATATATATGTGTGTGTGTGTGTGTGTGTGTGTGTGTGTGTGTGTGTGTGTGTAGCTGTGCCAAAAATCGTAAAGTTACCAAGGATGTAATTTATGCATGTGATTATTTACTTCCCTAGGCTGATCTGAGGTACGATTATCATTGTTACCTTATCATCAGCACTGTAATTATTATCATTATTATCATTATTATCATTATTATCATTATTATTATTATTATTATCATTATTATTACTATCATTATCATTAATATTATTATTATTATCATCATTATTACTATTATCATTATGATTACTACTACTACTACTATCATTATTATTATTATTATCATTATCATTATCATTATCATTCTTGTCATTATCATATTCAAAAACATGTACGAAAGTCCTAAATGCCCCTCGATGCGAGAGTCACTTTTGTGGACCAGCTCAAGTTAATCAAATTCACACGCATCCCATCATGATTCCATTAGCGTTTACAATTTGCAAGCCCGTAATTAAATTCACGACGGTGTTCCTCCAGTCCCAAACCCGCTCACAGGTCACTCTCTCTCTCCCCAGTGTTCTACAAAAGTTAATGATCATATCGCTCACTATCCCCTGTACAGCATAGTTACCCCCTGTATATACAGGGTCCGATGTCCGATGGTACACTAAACTAATTTTTTTCGTCCGTTTCTTTTTTTTCTCTTTTTTTTTTTACCTTAAAAGGGTTTGTATACACATATCGTCTCCTATCATGCATGGATGATAATGGTTAGGATACCACGGACGCTCCTATAACTACAACACACTTCTACAACACATAACAAAAGACGTTTATCGTTTTCTATATTCGTCTTTCGACCAAAATGGAGATGTTGCCAAACCTTAGTGGATAAATGACATTCCCCTTCTTCCACAAGCAATAAATTTCACATTACAATTAACAATAATAATAATAATAATAATAATAATAATAATATAATAATAATAATAATCGATAAACGAGTTTACGACGGCTAATTTAAAACAGACATCCGTGGCCCACCGATGTCGTAAGCCAAAGAAAATGGAATAATTCCGTAAACCAACGAATTTCAAAACTGATCTCAGCCGGAGATGTTGCCATCTACCGCCATTCACGTCGGCCAGAGTGGACGTGACTTGTCTCCTCAGCCCCGTCGTGATCTCCCATGTCTGAGGACATGAGCCGGGTGTCGTTCATGTGGCCCGACCGGAGTCGAAGCTTCGGATCGATGCTTCGAGGAGTGGGGGATGTCTACACGTCAGGGCTCATGACGCACCAGGGGGGAGACAAGAAGAAGAAGAAGAAGAAAACGATATGGGAGACTGAAGCGTTCATGAAAAACGGTCATGAGTGATGCGATGATGATATTTTACTTCCGTTGGAGAGAAACATTTTTTTTCCACCGGGCGTTAGGAAGCCTTCTATAATTTAAATGACAAAATAAGGACCTATCCTCTTGGGTATCATGTAACAGGCAATAGGCAGTGATGTCTGTTTCTTTCCCTACACGGCTAAGCCTTGGAAAAATCTTAGGGAATGTTTATTTCATTTCATTGTAACAACTATAATCTGATATATATAAAATATATTTTTTTTTCAAACTATTCGCCATTTCCCGCGTTAGCGAGGTAGCGTTAAAAACAGAGAACTGGGCCATTGAGGGAATATCCTCACCTGGCCCCCTTCTCTGTTCCTTCTTTTGGAAAATTAAAAAAAAAAACGAGATGGGAGGACTTCCAGCCCCCCCGCTCCCTCCCCTTTTAGTCGCCTTCTACGAAACGCAGGGAACACGTGGGAAGTATTCTTTCTCCCCTATCTCCAGGGATATATATATATATATATATATATATATATATATATATATATATATATATATATATATATATATATATATATATATATATATATATATATATATATTTCAATCAAGGCCTGGCCCCCTATGAGGGCTTTGGTCCTGAACTATAAAGACCTTGTCATAAAGATGCTGCAGTGCAAGGGACCCTCCCTCCGTCCTCAGTTGTCAGTAATACTGTTGTGGAGGGTTCAGTATGACGGTTCCTCCACCATCATCACCATCACCATCCTCTTCTCCCATCACCATCTCCCTCCCCTTCATCACCCGACGCCCTCTACAGGATGGTATACTCCAATCACACATGTGGTCCCCCGGCAGAAGCGACAGAACACCTCCTGACGAAGGCTATAGATAGACAGATAGATAGATAGATAGATAGATAGATAGAGAGAGAGAGAGAGAGAGAGAGAGAGAGAGAGAGAGAGAGAGAGAGAGAGAGAGAGAGAGAGAGAGAGAGAGACTCCCTTTCCACTGGCCGTTTTCAGAATGGCTGAAATCTCCCCCCAAACCCTCCTTCCTCCCTGCAAAAACACTGAGGACATTCATCCAATCAGCGACAAAACCCGAGCGGTGTGCCATAACCTGACCAGACAAAGTAGATTCGTCGTCTACGAGTACTTCATGAACGTATGGACACACTCACCCGCCCAGAACATGGACGCTAAAGGCCCTGGGCCCTCACGAACATGGGGACCCCACTGTCTATATCCTCCAACGCCCCACTCCACTATCCTCCACCACTGCCTCTAGCCACCAACGCACTACTCCACTATCCTCCATCACTGCCTCTAGCCTCCAACACCCCACTCCACTATCCCCCACCACTGCCTCTAGCCTCCAACACCCCACTCCACTATCCTCCACCACTGTCTCTATCCACCAACACCACACTCCATTATCCTCCAACATCCTACTCCACTATCCTCCACCACTGCCTCTAGCCTCCAACATCCTACTCCACTATCCTCCATCACTGCCTCTATCCACCAACACCCCAATCCAATATCCTCCAACATCCTACTCCACTATCCTCCACCACTGTCTCTATCCACCAACACCACACTCCGTTATCCTCCAACATCCTACTCCACTATCCTCCACCACTGCCTCTAGCCACCAACACTCCACTCCACTATCCCCCACCACTACCTCTAGCCTCCAACACCCCACTCCACTATCCTCCACCACTGTCTCTATCCACCAACACCACACTCCATTATCCTCCAACATCCTACTCCACTATCCTCCACCACTGCCTCTAGCCTCCAACATCCTACTCCACTATCCTCCACCACTGCCTCTATCCACCAACACCCCAATCCATTATCCTCCAACATCCTACTCCACTATCCTCCACCACTGTCTCTATCCACCAACACCACACTCCATTATCCTCCAACATCCTACTCCACTATCCTCCACCACTGCCTCTAGCCTCCAACACCCCAACACCACTATCCACCCAAAAGGTAATCAATAATTACCTCGACCTGGTCTCGTTACACTTACGTCTCGTTTGCTTTCAACCTGAGGTGTTTAGCCTCCGTCCGTCAACAGCTCGTTAGAGAAGCTGAAAAAAGCGTGTCGTTCTAACGATCGGTTCAAGGGTCAATGACGCTGTCGTTGTAGTTAATATCGTTCTTGGATCATCCTAACCACCTTAAAGAGAGAGAGAGAGAGAGAGAGAGAGAGAGAGAGAGAGAGAGAGAGAGAGAGAGAGAGAGAGAGAGAGAGAGAAATGACACGCCTGAGAAAGTCGCTATGAATACGTACGCGGCTCGCGCGCGCGCACGGACAGACAGACAGACACCGGGGACTCGAACGAGTGATCTCCATGTGAGCAGAGAGACACCAGAGAGACAACAGAGAGAGAGAGACAATAGAGAGACATCACACCTCAAATCTACAACTGGCTGAACGAGACGTGTATCTGGTGGCCGTCGAGCCTTTGGTGAAAGACGTAACCAACGTGCGGGATGGGTGGAGGCGCTACGTGCAATTACTGCAACAGGCACTGTCCTGCTCATGGCTCTCTACAGCGATAGCTTACGGTTCTCTCCCACACGAGAGAGGAAGGTTCTCTCCCACGATAGCTCAAGGTTCTCTCCCACGATAGCTTAAAGTTCCCTCCCACGATAGCTTAAAGTTCTCTCCCACGATAGCTTAAAGTTCTCTCCCACGATAGCTTAAAGTTCCCTCCCACGATAGCTTAAAGTTCCCTCCCACGAAAGCTTAAGGTTCTCTCCCACGATAGCTTAAAGTTCTCTCCCAGGATAGCTTAAAGTTCCCTCCCACGATAGCTTAAAGTTCTCTCCCAGGATAGCTTAAAGTTCTCTCCCACGATAGCTTAAAGTTCCCTCCCACGATAGCTTAAAGTTCTCTCCCACGATAGCTTAAAGTTCCCTCCCACGATAGCTTAAAGTTCTCTCCCAGGATAGCTTAAAGTTCTCTCCCAGGATAGCTTAAAGTTCTCTCCCAGGATAGCTTAAAGTTCCCTCCCACGATAGCTTAAAGTTCCCTCCCACGATAGCTTAAAGTTCTCTCCCACGATAGCTCAAGGTTCTCTCCCACGATAGCCCAAGGTTCCCTCCCACGATAGCTTAAAGTTCTCTCCCACGAAAGCTTACGGTTCTCTCCCACGATAGCCCAAGGTTCTCTCCCACGATAGCCCAAGGTTCTCTCCCACAACAGTACAACGTTCTCTGCCGCGAAAGCCGAAGGTTTTCTCCCACAGTAACTCAACACAGCTTCAAGGCGCCCTACGCTAGGGAGGAGAGACAAAGTGGATTTCCAGAGCACCTTCATCATCTCTGATAACGAGGAAAGGCAATTTTACGACCGGATCTGCCAGCATCAACTGAATGCGGAGGGAGAAAGACTCAAGATTACTGGCATAACAGAGTCCAGATTACTGGCATAATAAGGGTTTATATTACTGGCATAACTGAGTTTACATTACTGGAATAACAGTTGATATTACTGGCATAATAACGCTTTATATTAATGGCATAACAGAGTTTATATTACTGGAATAATAGCTTATATATATTACTGGAATAATATAATATATATATATATATATATATATACATATATATATATATATATATATATATATATATATATATATATATATATATATATATATATATATATATATATATATATTCCTATGAGTCCACGGGGAAAATGAAACACGAAAAGTTCCCAAGTGCACTTTCGTGTAATAAGCACATCATCAGGGGAGACACAAGAGAGAAATATAACAGTCAGTTGATATATATCGAAGAGACGGAACTAGGACGCCATTTGGTAAACATGTGATTGTCCAAAACAATGTTCTCCAAATTGGTGGTGGTGGTAGCAGGTAGTCCTTGAGCGACCCTACACAATAGGGCGGACCTCAGCGACCCTACACAATAGGGCAGACCTCAAGAAAACGAGGGGGAGGGGGGAGAGAATTGGACAGAGTTAACACCCCGGAACACATATATCTTTCAGTATCGTATCAATTTACAGTTACGCAACCCCCACCCCTCCCCACCCTTTTCTTTATGTTGCCCTCGCAGCTTTTCAAGGCTGCGTTCCAAACAGGAGCAGGGAAGTAGTGGCCTCTTCCCCCCTCATATTTTTAGAATGAGACAAGACTATTCCTTTTCCTTCGATGACTGGTCATACAGCCTCACCGACCGGGCCTCTCCGACAATACATACTTTATCATACTCAGTTATCGACAAACCTTAATTTATCGACGTGCAAACCGTCAAGATGAAAATAAACAAATACAAGATGCCAAACATCGGTAACACGTCAGTAGCAAGTTCGGCAATCGACGAACCTTCACCTATCCTACACAAAACGTAAAATGGAAACTAGTGCATAATGGTGAATGTCTGTACCACTTTCTGAGGAGGAGAGAAACCCCAAACTCTCGCCTGGAGGCAAGAGAATCCTCGTCCAATTGAGATCTCCAGACGCATCGGCCGCTCAGAAGGCGCGATCCCAGGCGGTTCCTTCCTGCAACACCTCACCGGTGCCTCCCCTCAGCCAGCAGATCAAGACCCTACGGACCCAAAAACATTGGACTCGGCATACTTCAGCAACCTCGCCAGTACCAAACCCAGACGTCTGCACATGGTAACCCAGGCCGAAGGAGAGATGAGAAAGTAACAGAATGGAAGTTTGGCACAGCCTCTGAAAATGTCTTGGGGGGGGGGGGGGGAGAGAGAGAGAGAGAGAGAGAGAGAGAGAGAGAGAGAGAGAGAGAGAGAGAGAGAGAGAGAGAGAGAGAGAGAGGCAGACAAGGGCTTTTTTTTTCGCGTACACTGTGTATACAACACCTCGTCTCGTCCACAATTTCTGACCTGGTTGTGGCTACATGGCCACTGAACTAGTGCGTCTGATCATACGATGAATCTGTAATATTTGACGTACGACCAATTCTGTACCAACAGGCGCTACAAAAAAAAAAAAAAAAGCCTTTCACAGATCAATATTGAGGCATTCGCTGGGTAGCGAGTGGATCCGTCTCCACTTATCGTCGTGTGACGTCAGTGGATCCGTCTCCACTTATCGTCGTGTGACGTCAGTGGATCCGCCTCCACTGATCGTCGTGTGACGTCAGTGGATCCGTCTCCACTTATCGTCGTGTGACGTCAGTGGGTCCGCCTCCACTGATCGTCGTGTGACGTCAGTGGATCCGTCTCCACTTATCCTCGTGTGACGTCAGTGGATCCGTCTCCACTTATCGTCGTGTGACGTCAGTGGATCCGTCTCCACTTATCGTCGTGTGACGTCAGTGGATCCGTCTCCACTTATCGTCGTGTGACGTCAGTGGATCCGTCTCCACTTATCGTCGTGTGACGTCAGTGGATCCGTCTCCACTTATCGTCGTGTGACGTCAGTGGATCCGTCTCCACTTTTCGTCGTGTGACGTCCAAACTCTGGCCCGGGTTGAGAGTCAGACTCGTAAACATGGCTCACAAAGGAAAAAAAAAAAGTAATTTTTTTTTTTTTTTACGAGACGATCAGGCAGCCGGGGAGCCACACGCCACACACGCCTTCCCTTGAACACACGTCCTTCCAGAACGCAAAGTCAACACCACTGTCTGCCCCTCCCCCCTTCACACACAGGCAGAGGTGAAATGTCAACAACAACACCCCCTACCACACCACCACACCACAACCACCACCACACCACAACCAGTCCTCTGCCAACCAACACCACCCCACAACCATTCCTTTCCCAACCTCTCCACACCAATGACGGTAACGCAGGTTCGACTCTTGTCTTAACTGATCCTACGTGGTCAAGTCTTCCCTAGCGCGCGCGCTCGAGTCTCTGAACCACTTCTCGAAGACTTTTAGACACGAAAATTCGTCCGTTGATGTCGACAAATACCCTGTAGGGTAGAGATTCCCATGTGTGTGATCCGCTTTGGGATCCTCCACTCGCGTTTGTGCGCAGAGATTCGCCAGGGCGAAGTCTGTCATCGGCACGGGCTCTGGGTGTTATGGGGCAACCTAATTTCTTCCCCGCACGGATGGGGGCTTAATGCATGTGTGCATCGCGTGTCTCTTCCTCTCTCGGGGGCTGTAGAAACCCTAACAACCATTAGGGTCGTTAAGGCCGTCAACGTCAGGTTGTCAATCGCCATCGGGGGGAGAGAGAGAGAGAGAGAGAGAGAGAGAGAGAGAGAGAGAGAGAGAGAGAGAGAGAGAGAGAGAGAGAGAGAGAGAGAGAGAGAGAGAGAGGAGGATATAATCTCTCCCGCGCCTTCTTCAGGAGTTCTTCGGCAGTTCGACGGCGATGCGGTATCACTCCTTCGAGCCATAAACCCTGCCTACAAGGGCAGTTGCCAGGATACGCGCCAGCGGTGTCGTGTGTGTGTGTGTGTGTGTGTGTGTGTGTGTGTGTGTGTGGAAGGAGGATAGGATAGGACGCCCATATCCTTTTATGGATCCTATCATCCTTACATTCCCCCTCCACTCCCGTTGAACCACTACCCCTCAACCCTATAATGAGGATTAAAGGAAGAAGAGAGGGGAAAAAAATATGTATATGCAGATCTTTTTTTAATGACGTCTTAATCACCATCTTATTAAACTTTTAAAGTAGCAGCGCCCTTGTGTTTCATTCAGCGGGGAGGACCGTAATTCACAACTGGAGTGAGTTGGATATTTCCTTGTCCACCACACACACCCACACACACACACCCACACACACACACACACACGCACATCCACACCAACACACACCCACACACACACACCCACACACACAAACACACACACACACACGCACATCCACACACACACACACACACACACACACACACCACACACACACACACACACACACACGCACATCCACACACACACACACACACAGCATCGCCTGGCATATGCAAAGTTCTCTGGGCTATATGCCTGCCATATGCTCTTTCAATGCTGATGCCCGAGGGACATCAGAGAGAGGGGTCAAGTGGGGTTGAGCGATCTCTCATTCCCTTTCCTGACCGGAGCAAACAAGAGGTCAACGCGCCCGGAAACGCCTCCAATACCATAAAGATAATGATCCCCCCTTTTTTTTTTCTATGACAAACGAAGACATCGTCACTCATCAGCTGTCAATAATGGGAGGAAAACGATCTACCTCGTTCAAGACGGGTCCTGGCTTGGGTTAAACGTGGTTAGATTGGTTTCGATATATATATATATATTGGAAAGGATCACAATTTTACGCGTGATCAAGATATTCCTATGAGTCCACGAGGAAAATGAAACACGAAAAGTTCCCAAGTGCACTTTCGTGTAATAATCACATCATCAGGGGAGACACAAGAGAGAAATATAACAGTCAGTTGATATATATCGAAGAGACGATGCTAGGACGCCATTTGGTAAACATGTTACCAAATGGTAAATTTATATATATATATATATATACATATATATATATATATATATATATATATAAAGAAGTTTCATGATTTCTATGAGTTACCAGAAATCTACAAATTCGATTTTTTTGAACGCCATTCGAACTCTTCTGAAGCTTGGATCTTTGATCAGAGCTTCAGAATCTTTGATCCGTTTTCTGTTACCGTAACTCTGTTATTTCATTCATTTAAATCAACTCCCACGACAATTTACCAATAAACGAGGAAAATAAAAGACGTTTCACCTACCGAGATGGTAACTTCAGACGTGTGGCTGAAGTTAAAGAACGCACCCAGCGTAGGTATGGAGGAACATTTACGAACACTGGATATTGCAACACAGGACAACGACAGTACATCACAGATCACACACTAACGGGAACACAGTGACCAGGAGTCGTTACGTCAGCGCTCAACGGAAGGCGACTTCTCAAAGTGGTCCTATTAACTTGGTCTAGGCCAGCGGCAGATCCTGATGGCGTATCGCCCAGGTTTGATGCCTGGTAGATTAGCGGCGGCTCGTAATGGCTGGTAGCCAGGGTCGATGCCTGGTAGACTAGCGACTCCTGATGGCTGGTAGGCCAGGTTGATGCCTGGTAGATTAGCGACTCCTGATGGCTGGTAGCCAGGTCGATGCCTGGTAGATTAGCGGCTCCTGATGGCTGGTAGCCCGGGTCGATGACTGGTAGATTAACGATTCCTGATGGCTGGTAGGCCAGGTTGATGCCTGGTAGATTAGCGGCGGCTCCTGATGGCTGGTCGCCCAGGTCGATGCCTGGTAGATTAGCGGCAGATCCTGATGGTGTATCGCCCGGGTCGATGCCTGGTAGACTAGCGGCTCCTGATGGCTGGTAGCCAGGTTGATGCCTGGTAGATTAGCGGCTCCTGATGTCTGGTAGCCCGGGTCGATGCCTGGTAGATTAGCGGCTCCTGATGGCTGGTAGGCAGGGTCGATGCCTGGTAGACTAGCGACTCCTGATGGCTGGTCGCCCAGGTCGATGCCTGGTAGACTAGCGGCTCCTGATGGCTGGTAGCCCAGGTTGATGCCTGGTAGATTAGCGGCTCCTGATGGCTGGTAGCCCGGGTCGATGCCTGGTAGATTAGCGGCTCGTAATGGCTGGTAGCCCGGGTCGATGCCTGGTAGACTAGCGGCAGATCCTGATGGCTGGTAGCCAGGTTGATGCCTGGTAGACTAGCGGCAGATCCTGATGGCTGGTAGCCCAGGTTGATGCCTGGTAGATTAGTGGCTCCTGATGGCTGGTAGAGCAGCAGCGGCTCTCGTCCTGAATATAAAGATGACCCGCGTCCCATGTGGGTGCAGTCTGTCCCTCCACTCCTCACCCATCTGGCTGAAGACGTTCATACGCAGGATGGAGACACACACACACACACACACACACACACATACACACACACACACAGTATGAACCGTCCGACGTCTTTCCGATACAAGGAAAATCCTCCTCCACCAACGGATATCCCACAAGCCAACATTCTGCTGGCACGTCCGGTTGAGAGCGTGCACTCAAATTTCCTGTTCACATCTCCGGCTTTGTCCCGCACAGTTAAAACTGAGCGAGGAATAAGGCGTGTGTAGCGCCCCACCCACACACACACACGCTGTATAGCTATCTCAAATCAACATGCGTGTGTAGCGCCCCACCCACACACGCTGTATAGCTATCTCAAATCAACAAGCGTGTGTAGCGCCCCACCCACACACACACGCTGTATAGCTATCTCATATCAACAGGCGTGTGTAGAGCCCCGCCCACACACGCTGTATAGCTATCTCAAATCAACATGCGTGTGTAGCGCCCCACACACACACGCTGTGTAGCTATCTCATATCTGCGTCTACAGACTGGTACAGAAATTGGTCAAACTTTGCAAACATTTCTCCCTCACTTCTTCAGAACATGACCCCCTGCGTTGTCTAGCAAGTACCGCCAGTCCTTTGGCATTCGGTGTGGTGGTCTCTGCCCCTCGTCTTGACGCGCGCCTCGCGGGGAAAAATGGAACTCAGAGCCGAAGGAACGACACACTCCGAACCCGGGATGGTGCTCAGTGAACACGACCTCTCTCGTATGGTAGGATCGAACACCCTTCTCCTCCCGCTCCCACGGTGCGATCAGCCACAGGATGATCTGATGGCTGAACGCTGTCTACTGGCCACTGATCATGACTTCACACCATCTCCAGCTACGATCACAAGGGCGTCACCCACCGGTCGTCTGAAGGGCATCATCGAGGGCACGATTACGGTCGAAACTGTCCCTTATCTCCCCTCCCCTCCCTCCCTCCTTCCCTTCCTCCCTCTCCCTCTCTCCCTGATCTCACACCCTCATCATTTTCATTTCCAGGACCAGCCTGCATGACAGGGGGGTCTCCTGACACGGGTGAGGCAGGGAGCCCTCACAGTCAGGAGAAGACTCTGGTGTCTCCCTGGAAGTTCCTCTTCGTCTGGCGGATCGGCGAGACCCCGAGGGAACTTCTCCTCGATCTATTTCTCTCATTCCCGCTGCCGTACGTTGTCTACGCCACCCCCCCCCCCCCCCCCCCGCCCCACACACACACACACACGCAGACGTTTTCTCTGTCGAGATGTAAGGACGGGCCACACTATACAAAGACGGAGGAACGAGGCGCTTGCCACGCCTCGCGCGGGGGAGGGGGGGTTAAGTGTAGTCTGTATCGTCTCGGTTCGCGGAGCCAGTCCTCTCCTCTCCCACCTTTGATCCTCCCTTCAAAGACACGGCCCCCATACACGTCGCCCATCCGAGTGTGAGGTTCCACTTCACACCACAGACTTTTACTGGCCTTCACAAGCGTCCTTAGAGACGTCATCTTTTTGTTTGTGTTAGCTGAGACGATACGGGTCAGCTGAGGCCCTAATCAAGGCCATCCCATTAACGCTATAATATATATATATATATATATATATATATATATATATATATATATATATATATATATATATATATATATATAAATATATATACTAGCCTGAGCCAGGTATCCATTTCATCGACCAACTCCTAAGGGGTGGATGAACAGCTGGGTTGACTGTGGACCGACTGCCGCGCCAGGATTCGAACCTAAGCACTCGTGAATGCGTCACGGTCGGGAACGCTAGCCGCTACACCGCGGGAGTCTATCGGAAGTCTAATTCTACATTCTACATCTATTTTGCTACGTATGGTAAGCAGATATCTAGTTATGTGCATGTAAATCATCTGTCTTATCAGATGATAATCTTATCAACGAAGGCTACGTTTACTGATGATGACGAATAACTTGGGAAAAACTTTACCGACCATAACATTCAAGTAAGTTAATCGAGAGAGAGAGAGAGAGAGAGAGAGAGAGAGAGAGAGAGAGAGAGAGAGAGAGAGAGAGAGAGAGAGAGAGAGAGAGAGAGACTACGACTTAAATGTTTATCCTCACACAGTGCATATACTGATACGAAACAAGGCGATGGAAGTGTGATATCTTGATCCCCCCCTGGTTGCCCCACTCACTCACCTGACCTCTCCTGACCCTGAGAGAGAGAGAGAGAGAGAGAGAGAGAGAGAGAGAGAGAGAGAGAGAGAGAGAGAGAGAGAGAGAGAGAGAGAGAGAGAGGCAGGCCGTCAGCTGGTTTTGTTCGGGGGAGTCATCTTTCGGATCTGTGTTGCACGGGGTTCCCTTCCCTGCCTCCACATATTAACGGCACCATCACTTCAAATCGAATCTTACCGACCGTGGCAACCATCTGTGGCGCCCCCGCCCCGTATCTTAAAGAGACGCAGGAGAGAGGGGAAAAACTGGATGTTCTTGTCGTCTCTTTATATGTGTCTCGCTAGTGAGAGAGAGAGAGAGAGAGAGAGAGAGAGAGAGAGAGAGAGAGAGAGAGAGAGAGAGAGAGAGAGACTACTCTTTATGAGGCAAAGGGTCTTGTGTGTGTGTGTGTGTGTGTATGTGTGTGTATGCATGTGTGTCTGTGTGTGTGTGTGTGTGTGTGTGTGTGTGTGTGTATGTGTGTGTGTGTGTGTGTGTGTGTGTGTGTGTGTGTGTGTGTGTGCTAAATTCAGGAACCATATCAAGCACCAGGCTTCACCCCTCGCGGTAACAGGTCGCACATCTCGATAAGGTGAAGGTCCCGAGTAAGAGGAGATAAGGTGCGGGTGACAGGAGATAAGGTTCAGGTCCAGGTGGTTGAAGATAAGATGCAGGTCGAAATGGCAGAAGATAAAGTTCAGGTCCAGGAGATAAAGTTCAAGTCCACGAGATAAAGTTCAAGTCCAGATGGCAGAAGATAAAGTTCAAGTCTACGAGATAAAGTTCAAGTCCACGAGATAAAGTTCAAGTCCAGATGGCAGATGATAAAGTTCAAGTCTACGAGATAAAGTTCAAGTCCACGAGATAAAGTTCAAGTCCAGATGGCAGAAGATAAAGTTCAGGTCTACGAGATAAAGTTCAAGTCCAGATGGCAGAAGATAAAGTTCAAGTCTACGAGATAAAGTTCAAGTCCACGAGATAAAGTTCAAGTCCAGATGGCAGAAGACAAAGTTCAGGTCCACGAGATAAAAGGTTCGGGGTCCAGCACAAGATAACATTCAGGTCCAGATGGCAGATGACAGAGTTCAGGTCCTTGTGGCACGAGATGAGGGCTCGGGTCCGAGTGAGTGACCGGGGACAAGGCCACTGTAATAGATACGTGTTATCTGGTGGGGGCCGGACTTTCAGGCACCGAGGGACGTGGGAGAGATTGACTGGATGGGTTGGGGTGAGGGTGTGTGTTCTTGGAAGTGTAGTGTGGGGGGTGGTTGGGATGGGGTGAGGTAAGACGAGGGTTTGGGACAAGTGGGAGAAAAGTTGGAACGCTACGGAGCCTCGGGCTCAACCCAAGCCTTGGCGTGGCTGTGGGGGTCTGGTCGACTGCTGGAACACACAAGTTTCATGCTGAATCAAATGGCTGTTCCATCTTACGGGCTACGAACGCCAGAATCCTTAACAAACGTCAAAAGAAAGGACAAAAACTATGTCTGAACTAATATATATATATATAGGAAAGGATCACAATTTTGCGCGTGATCAAGATATTCCTGAGTCCACGGGGAAAATGAAACACGAAAAGTTCCCAAGTGCACTTTCGTGTAATAATCACATCATCAGGGGAGACACAAGAGAGAAATATAACAGTCAGTTGATATACATCGAAGAGACGAAGCTAGGACGCCAATATATATATATATATATATATATATATATATATATATATATATATATATATATATATATATATATATATATATATATAATTATCTATTCATTTATTCATTTATCATACTTTGTCTCTGTCTCCCGCGTTTGCGAGGTAGCGCAAGGAAACAGACGAAAGAATGGCCAAACCCACCCACGGACACATCTATATACATACACGCCCACACACGCACATACACATACCTATACATTTCAACGTATACATATATATACAAACACAGACATATACATATATACACATGTACATAGTTCATACTTCCTGCCTTTATTCATTCCCGTCGACACTAAGTAATTTAGCTAAAAAAAATCATGACATTATGAGTTACGCATGAAATTAAAAATTCGTATGGTTTCAACAGAAAACGAGAATCAAGAGGGGGGTAAAAGAAAAAATAATTCCAGATGTACAGCTGGCAACCTCAGGGTCTCCCTCAGGGTTTCTCTCCCCTTTGGGGTCACCTTCAAGGGTCTCCCCCCAGGCTCGGCTAATGAGAACCGAGAATTTCAATCTAAATCTGAATTTGGCTTGTAAGGGCTACCACCGCTGGGCCCATCTATATTACCTGGCATGTGTTTGTTGACCGCCAGGTCTTCAAAGAAAAGCGGTTAAGGAGGGAGAGAGGCCAATTTTCTTCCTGCTCATTTACTTTATGAAATAACTAAATGGCACTAAATTTCATAATACCCACGAATTCTAAAATTCAAAGTTCGTATATACGACTGGCTACGTCTCTTCGTTGTATATCAACTGACTTATATTTCTTTCTTGTATCTCCCCTGATGATGTGATTATTACACGAAAGTGCACTTGGGAACTTATCGTGTTTCATTCCTCCGTGGACTCAGGGAATACATATTACATATTGCATATATATATATATATATATATATATATATATATATATATATATATATATATATATATATATATATATATACCAATTATGTCATATATATATATATATATATATATATATATATATATATATATAACCAATTATGTCATATCACTCCAAAAGTACTTTTCATTCTATCATTGTTGGCATCACCCAAAACGGATATCTACAAGAGTACCTACTTAATTACGGATACTTACGTGAATACCTACTCACTTACGGGTACTTAGGAGAGTACCTACTCACTTACGGGTACTTACGAGAGTACTTACTTAACTTACGGGTACTTACAATGAGATTTAGCCAAAGGGTTAGGTGTAGTGTGTAGCACTCGTCGAAAATCTGTAGTTACGAAGAACGAGTCGCGATGAGTTACATGTCATCGAGCGATACGCGTGAGATGAGAGAGATTCGTATCTCTGTGGAGTGAGAGACAGTAGCCTCAGGTTTGGTTGAGGCAGAGAGGACAGGTTCCCTGGGGCGGTGGAGTGTGACTCGACAGCCGATGAAGTGCTGGCTTACTGAGCAGCCGTCTCCAGCTCTACCAATACCCAGAGGTGTTGCGGTACAATACCTGGCTTCAAGTATACCTGGCTTTAAGTTTACCCATCTTCAAGTATACCTATCTTCAAGTATATTTGGCTTCAAGTATACCTATCTTCAAGTATATTTGGCTTCAAGTATACCTATCTTCAAGTATTACTGGCTTTAAGTTTACCCACCTTCAAGTATACCTGGCTTTAAGTTTACCCACCTTCAAGTATACCTGGCTTTAAGTTTACCCACCTTCAAGTATACCTATCTTCAAGTATATTTGGCTTCAAGTATACCTATCTTCATGTATATTTGTCTTCAAGTAAACCTGTCTTAAAGTACACCTGTCTTGAAGTTGTCTATACACATGGGAGGTAGTTTATATGCCTCCCATGTCTTCAAGGAGTTGCCTATACACATGGGAGGAAAGTTTAAATGCCTCCCATGTCTTCCACAGGTGGATAGTGTATATGCCTCGCATATCATCAACGGGGGTAGTTCAAATCTATGAACATTTCTCGAAGAAAAAAGAAATATCAAATCAACTTTAATTCTTAATGAACTAGTCCATGACAATTCTGGGGCATATGTGTATTCTCATACTTTCGTCCCCTGGACAAAAGTTCCCTTCCAAAGGTAAACATTTAATCAGAGCGAGACAACATAACATGGTCCAGCAGAAGCAGCAGCTGTGGTCCAAAACGAACATTTAATCAGAGCGAGACAACATAACATGGTCCAGCAGAAGCAGCAGCTGTGGTCCAAAACGAACATTTAATCAGAGCGAGACAACATAACATGGTCCAGCAGAAGCAGCAGCTGTGGTCCAAAACGAACATTTAATCAGAGCGAGACAACATAACATGGTCCAGCAGAAGCAGCAGCTGTGGTCCAAAACGAACATTTAATCAGAGCGAGACAACATAACATGGTCCAGCAGAAGCAGCAGCTGTGGTCCAAAACGAACATTTAATCAGAGCGAGACAACATAACATGGTCCAGCAGAAGCAGCAGCTGTGGTCCAAAACGAACATTTAATCAGAGCGAGACAACATAACATGGTCCAGCAGAAGCAGCAGCTGTGGTCCAAAACGAACATTTAATCAGAGCGAGACAACATAACATGGTACAGCAGAAGCAGCAGCTGTGGTCCAAAACGAACATTTAATCAGAGCGAGACAACATAACATGGTCCAGCAGAAGCAGCAGCTGTGGTCCAAAACGAACATTTAATCAGAGAGAGACAACATAACATGGTCCAGCAGAAGCAGCAGCTGTGGTCCAAAACGATCCAAAAACTTTTGACGGGTTAGGGCGTGTGCAGGTCCGAGTCTTACTGTGTAACTCTTTTGTTACTAAGCTTAACGACCCAACGGCCAATTTCGCCTTAGTGGTATACAGGCCAACGTGAGCTGAGTGCGACCGGTACGTCGACCAAACTAAGCTCACACTCGACCAGTCTAATCTCACTGGTACACTAACCAATCTAATCTCACTGGTACACCCGGCCAATCTAATCTCATGTACACCCGACCAATCTAATCTCACTGGTACACCCGACCAATCTAATCTCACTGGTACACCCGACCAATCCAATCTCACTGGTACACCCGACCAATCCAATCTCACTGGTGCACCCGACCAATCCAATCTCACTGGTACACTGAACAATCTAATCTCACTGGAACACCCGACAAATTAAATCTCAAACACCCGACCAATCTAATCTCACTGGAACACCCGACCAATCTAATCTCACTGGTACACCCGACCAATCCAATCTCACTGGTGCACCCGACCAATCCAATCTCACTGGTACACTGAACAATCTAATCTCACTGGAACACCCGACAAATTAAATCTCAAACACCCGACCAATCTAATCTCACTGGAACACCCGACCAATCTAATCTCACTGGTACACCCGACCAATCCAATCTCACTGGTACACCCGACCAATCCAATCTCATGTACACCCGACCAATCTAATCTCACTGGTACACTGAACAATCTAATCTCACTGGAACACCCGACCAATTAAATCTCAAACACCCGACCAATCTAATCTCACTGGTACACCCGACCAATCTAATCTCACTGGTACACCGAACGAAGCACTGGCACACTCAACCCAATCTCAGCTTATCATTCAGCACGCTCAATTCACAACACTGTAACAGTGTAACACTTGAACCTCAGACATACAACAGTGAGTTGTGACACCTTGTGATACAACACCCTGGCTACAACCCATCCATCGAACACACTTGACTTGCGTCTACGATATCAACCACCTACGTAAACTGATCCACCACAACCTACACACAACCAGGGGTGTTGTAGACAGAGGTACACGAACGAGCGATGACGCAAAACCCGTATACCTCATGACCCACGAAAAGTCGACATTCCCGATTGCAGAGGAAGGCAAAATCGGCATCAAATGACCAATCGGGTGTAATCTGCTTAATATCGCCCGGTTGAATGACTTCAAAAATCGGTTTAGGAGTGTCATTGAACACCTACGTATAATCCAGAGGCAGTAGGAAAATGTACGAACGTAAACCAAACTAGTGAATGTGTCAATATAAAGTTGCCTCTGGTTTAAGCTCATGGCTGGGGAAATAAACAAACAAAAAAAAAAATTGTTGACTATGTCCACAGAAATTAGTGGAAAAATATATCTTCTCTCTAACGAGTCGTCCAGGATTACGGGCATATCAGTGTCAGCTAATATATATATATATATATATATATATATATATATATATATATATATATATATATATATATTAGCTGACACTGACAAGGGAGCAAATGGGAACTTCAGTGAAGGGCGCAAATGGGGAGGTGATAACAAGTAGTGGTGATGTGAGGAGACGGAGTGAGTATTTTGAAGGTTTGTTGAATGTGTTTGATGATAGAGTGGCAGATATAGGGTGTTTTGGTCGAGGTGGTGTGCAAAGTGAGAGGGTTAGGGAAAATGATTTGGTAAACAGAGAAGAGGTAGTAAAAGCTTTGCGGAAGATGAAAGCCGGCAAGGCAGCAGGTTTGGATGGTATTGCAGTGGAATTTATTAAAAAAGGGGGTGACTGTATTATTGACTGGTTGGTAAGGTTATTTAATGTATGTATGACTCATGGTGAGGTGCCTGAGGATTGGCGGAATGAGTGCATAGTGCCATTGTACAAAGGCAAAGGGGATAAGAGTGAGTGCTCAAATTACAGAGGTATAAGTTTGTTGAGTATTCCTGGTAAATTATAGGGGAGGGTATTGATTGAGAGGGTGAAGGCATGTACAGAGCATCAGATTGGGGAAGAGCAGTGTGGTTTCAGAAGTGGTAGAGGATGTGTGGATCAGGTGTTTGCTTTGAAGAATGTATGTGAGAAATACTTAGAAAAGCAAATGGATTTGTATGTAGCATTTATGGATCTGGAGAAGGCATATGATAGAGTTGATAGAGATGCTCTGTGGAAGGTATTAAGAATATATGGTATGGGAGGCAAGTTGTTAGAAGCAGTGAAAAGTTTTTATCGAGGATGTAAGGCATGTGTACGTGTAGGAAGAGAGGAAAGTGATTGGTTCTCAGTGAATGTAGGTTTGCGGCAGGGGTGTGTGATGTCTCCATGGTTGTTTAATTTGTTTATGGATGGGGTTGTTAGGGAGGTGAATGCAAGAGTTTTGGAAAGAGGGGCAAGTATGAAGTCTGTTGGGGATGAGAGAGCTTGGGAAGTGAGTCAGTTGTTGTTCGCTGATGATACAGCGCTGGTGGCTGATTCATGTGAGAAACTGCAGAAGCTGGTGACTGAGTTTGGCAAAGTGTGTGAAAGAAGAAAGTTAAGAGTAAATGTGAACAAGAGCAAGGTAATTAGGTACAGTAGGGTTGAGGGTCAATTGGGAGGTAAGTTTGAATGGAGAAAAACTGGAGGAAGTAAAGTGTTTTAGTTATCTGGGAGTGGATCTGGCAGCGGATGGGACCATGGAAGCGGAAGTGGATCATAGGGTGGGGAAGGGGGCAAAAATCCTGGGAGCCTTGAAGAATGTGTGGAAGTCGAGAACATTATCTCGGAAAGCAAAAATGGGTATGTTTGAAGGAATAGTGGTTCCAACAATGTTGTATGGTTGCGAGGCGTGGGCTATGGATAGAGTTGTGCGCAGGAGGATGGATGTGCTGGAAATGAGATGTTTGAGGACAATGTGTGGTGTGAGGTGGTTTGATAGAGTAAGTAACGTAAGGGTAAGAGAGATGTGTGGAAATAAAAAGAGCATGGTTGAGAGAGCAGAAGAGGGTGTTTTGAAATGGTTTGGGCACATGGAGAGAATGAGTGAGGAAAGATTGACCAAGAGGATATATGTGTCGGAGGTGGAAGGAACGAGGAGAAGTGGGAGACCAAATTGGAGGTGGAAAGATGGAGTGAAAAAGATTTTGTGTGATCGGGGCCTGAACATGCAGGAGGGTGAAAGGAGTGCAAGAAATAGAGTGAATTGGATCGATGTGGTATACCGGGGTTGACGTGCTGTCAGTGGATTGAATCAGGGCATGTGAAGCGTCTGGGGTAAACCATGGAAAGCTGTGTAGGTATGTATATTTGCGTGTGTGGACGTATGTATATACATGTGTATGGGGGTGGGTTGGGCCATTTCTTTCGTCTGTTTCCTTGCGCTACCTCGCAAACGCGGGAGACAGCGACAAAGCAAAAAAAAAAAACAAAAAAACAAAAAAAAACAAAAAAAAAAAATATATATATATATATATATATATATATATATATATATATATATATATATATATATATATATATATATATATATATATATCTTCTACGGCACGTAGAAAAACGCCTAAACATTGCTGTAAGGCGAAAGAGGATATTCAACACAAGAGGGAGCCCTACGAGTGTTAGAACCCCCTCCCCATACAGCACAAACAGCTAATTACACTTTAGGTAATTAAACACAAACACATCCGGCTTAGGCTGGTGTGTGTGTGTGTGTGTGTGTGTGTGTGTGTGTGTATGTGAGTAAAGACATCGTACATAGACAAGGTTAAGAGACCGGGGGCGACACACTCTTCAACCTCTCTTCTCCGCCGTAACACACAAAACAAGCAGACGCATACAGCGATCACACACGCAGATGGGGCCACATATATACATAGACAGAGACAGAGAGAATAGGTACGTTGGCTGTTATAACCTGACACCGACCGCTTTAACAACCCAGGCAGCTAGCTGATAGGTCCAAGCGCCTAATCAAACCAACCAACCACCAATTACACCCAACGAGAGGATACGCTGGGGTATGTTGTATGTCTAAGCGCCTAATTAAACCAACCAACCACCAATTACATCCAACGAGAGGATACGCTGGAGTATGTTGTATGTCCAAGCGCCTAATTAAACCAACCAACCACCAATTACACCCAACGAGAGGATACGCTGGGGTATGTTGTATGTTTCCCGTGCATTACAGAATCTGGGATCAATTCGAATCTGCGCAGCGCACACATTATGACAAAACGCGCTGCGCGCGCAGTACTGTTAACGCGGGAGTCCCATCCGTTAATTTCCAACTCCCGAACGGTAATAAATGGCTATATACATTGTGACGTATTGGTCTGCAGAGCGAGTTAAGAGCGTATAGCGGTGTGCGTATACTGGTCTGTGGATCAAGACCGTATAGCGATGTGCGCATATACTGGTCTGTAAAGGGATTACGATCATATAGCGATATGCGTACACGGATCTGTGGATTACGACTGTATAACGATGTGCGTAGATGCTGGTCTGTACAGGGGTTACGACCGTATAGCGATGTGCGTATATACTGCTCTGTACAGGGGTTGCGACCGTATAGCGATGTGCGTATACACAGGTCTGTACGCTTTAACGCTCACATAATGATCCCAAGTTCATCTCCAAGAACCAGAGAGAATAATGATGATGATGATGATGATGATGAAGATGAAGTCAAACAGACGTTTAAAAGGTTGTAAAACAGTATATAAAATTCAAGAGACGGGACCCCATGAACATTAAAACTCCCTCCCTGTACAATACAGGTAATCACAAATTAGAACAATATCATTTTTCCCCCTTTTACAATTTTATGCGACTATCTTCTATTACTGATAATGTATCTTAGATGACTTTTGGAGTATTTTCTCCCATCAGTCCTCCACTTCCCAGTTATTTTCAAGATTCGACGGACCCTCCACTATATTCCTAACCCACAATCGTAAATTTCACAGAACCATTCACAACAGGACCATATAAGTCCCCTGGCTCCTAACCTCCCATTTCCCCAATTTATACTACCATAGAAATGGCCGAGCTCTGTGCACGGCTTCCAGGACTGTGCCTCTCTCTTTTAGACTCCTGTTTCATTTCATTAGCAACATTAAAGTATTCGTTTTCAAGATTTTTTAATAGCTACATTTACGTATTCCTTCTGAAGAGTTTTATCCTGTATTTAGAGTCTTTTCTCAGGTAATCCTCGATGGCGGTCTGTTCCAGCGTTGCTGAGGGACCAGAGTTTGTCTTACACCCTCCGTCTAAACGCCATATCGTTATACAGCGTCACTGTATCATCTCATCAACTCGCTCCGAACTACAGTGAATCGTCACAACTAATTATCCCAGAGGAGTGAGTGGGGGAGGAGGAGGAAAAGGAGGAGGAGGTGGAGGAGGAGGAGGAGGAGGAGGCCTGAAACATACAATGGGATGGGATAATGAACCCATTCCGTGACACGCGAGGAGGAGTGAGAGATGAACCCTTGCAGGTTGTAACCTTCGCGTCTTCTCCACGAAACTGGGTCGAGAGGTCTTACGTCTATGCATGTCCACGGGGGGGAAATGAAACACGATAAGTTCCCGAGTGCATTTTCGTGTCATAATCACATCATCACGGGAGACACAGGAGAGAAATGTAACAGTCAGTTGATGTCTAACGAAGAGACGTAGCTAGGACGCCATTTGGTAAACAAGTGAATGTCCACTATGCTTACATGCACTATGTTTATTTGGTGTTTACCCTTGTAAAGTGCGTATGAACCTGTTTTTTACGGAATTCGTCCCTATTTGCCTGGCGTAGGACATAGGCACTTTACTGGAGTTCACTTCACAGGCACGGAACCTTCCCAAGACATCGACTTTAAATGCTGTAATGTAATCGACATTCGATACCGTAAGAACCCATATTTGACACGTACTCCCATCCCTTTAAACCTTCATCAAGGGTAACACCCTCAAAATGTCTCGAAACCTTTCTCTCTCTCACACACACACACACTTAAACCTTATACATATATATATATATATATATATATATATATATAAGCCTTAGGTAGGCGTATCGAGGCTCCGCCTCCCACCTTATAATTCAACCTTGTTTACGTCTTGCCCCATTATTAACGCCTGGTGGCGTAACCGACCCCTAGGCTGTGTGGGGATGGGGGGAGAGGGGCGTGGGGGGGTAAAGCGACCTTTATACCAACCCGCCTTCAGACCAGTGTCCCCCCCACCCCCACCCCCACCCCCATCGGGTAGTCAACACCAGGGTGGACTGTGGTATTATCTCCCTCCATATTTCCACTTCGCGCTTTGGAAATGAGATTCTCGGACTTTCCAGAGTAATTCCGACCACTAGTCATTCAACGGAAACATTCTTTTTCAGAGTAAATTAAACTTGAAACGCATTGACAAACCATTTATGTGTCACTCACCGTCACATAAAAAAAATATTACGTATCAGTGAAACATCAATTAACTTCATATGAAAGATATTATTCATATTTCACAATAGAGGTGTTGGCAGCATATATGTATATGTATGTATGTATGTATGTATGTATGTATGTATGTATATTTTCCAAAAGAAGGAACAGAGAAGGGGGCCAGGTGAGGGTATTCCCTCAAAGGCCCAGTCCTCTGTTCTTAACGCTACCTCGCTATCGCGGGAAATGGCGAATAGTATAAAAAAAAAAAAAAAAAAAAAAAAAAATATATATATATATATATATATATATATATATATATATATATATATATATATATATATATATATATATATATATATATATAAGGCTGGTCATCTGAAACAGGATTGCCTTAAAATAAGGTAAGATAACGTACAATATGTAGGAATATATAATTTTTAGACACTAAGAGTTACGAAAAAATTTAAAGTGTAGTGATAAAGTTCCGAAGAATTCCTAATCTTAAAACAGAAAGTTTAATAACGACGAAGAATAGGCCAAATAAATAGCCACTCAAAAATTATATGAACAACATGACAGCACTACAGAACTTAACATAATGTTAGCCTCGGAAATTAACATGACAGCACTACAGAACTTAACATAATGTTAACCTCGGAAATTAACATGAATATTTATTAACCTATTTATTTATTAACCTCGTGATCCACTTTAGTTTTAATCTTTTTTTTTTTTATGTTAGTCGAGACGCGCGCGCGCGCACGGGCAATTGGGGGGCCTTGATCAACGCCATCTTATGAATGCTCTCTCTCTCTCTCTCTCTCTCTCTCTCTCTCTCTCTCTCTCTCTCTCTCTCTCTCTCTCTCTCTCTCTCTCGCGGGCGGGCTTGGCGGGCGGGCGTACGATACGTTTATACAGTGCGAGTCTGTCCTTCTGGTCAAGACGGGGTGGCTGACGACTTGCGGCTGGTGCTGAAAATATTGTACCGCTTTTCCTCCTGAAAATGCCACACGACACGACGCTTCTAACGTATACGACCCTCGAGCGTCGAAATACAGGGGCATTTCTGGTTTTCGTCGGTAAGAGAGAGAGAGAGAGAGAGAGAGAGAGAGAGAGAGAGAGAGAGAGAGAGAGAGAGAGAGAGAGAGAGAGAAAATATGCTCATTTTTATGCTGAGCAAATTCCAGGGGATTCTTTCTCTCTTTTTTTTTTTTCAATTGGTGATCAATTTCCAACTTTGGTAATTGAATTTTCATTCTCAGTGAGCCTGAAGTGGATTTGCCACAGTGGCTCCCAAGTGTTTGATTGAAATCCCGTGGGGTTTCGTGGCAAGCAATCGCATCCCGGGGCACAAACCAGTTCAATTTGAACTGTGTTGGAATGTCACCTTAATAACCCTACGCGGTTAACGTACATACGCACTTACGGAGAGACGCAAGTGTCCGAAGGCGTATTTGTACCAGTAAGTAGGTTATACACAGAGGCAATTCTAGTTAACGTATATACGCACTTACGGAGAGACGCAAGTGTCGGAAGGCGTACTGTGCCAGTAAGTAGGTTACACACAGAGGCAATTCTAGTTAACGTATATACGCACTTACGGAGAGACGCAAGTGTCCGAAGGCGTATTGAACCAGTAAGTAGGCTACAAACGGAGGCAATTCATCTTTGACAATAACATTTTACTCCATGACAAGCCCAGTTTTCGTTTTCTATTAAGTCAACCATGATATAAAGCGACAGATCCTGGTTAAGTCAACCATGATATAAAGTGACAGATCCTGGTTTTCGAGTGGGAGGGAAGTGGAATCTGTCTCTGCCACTCAGTAATGTCCAAAGGATATAAACATTGTGAAGGCATAACAAGACCATGGATTATGATGCTTATAAAAGGTAATCATAGTGATGAATATGATAATAATGTTAGGTTATAGTGATGATAATGATCATGATTGAAAGGCGTGTTGATCTAGCATGACACAGTGTGGACGAAACAGATATCTTTTCGATGATAAGCACCTAACCAAGAGCTATAAACGGGTATAGTCATCATTGCTAAAGAGAGTTCGGGCCTTCTATGACGCGTTTCTGTTTTGCTTCATCGAGAGAAAAAATAATTCGTCGTCTTACTACCCTGTTACAGAAGGTACTCCTCCTCTTCACACATCCCTAGTCTACTATACCCTGTACACACGAGACGATTAAGACAAGAAGGGAAAATGACCAGCTATGGATTACGTTTGCAGAGCCACGCACCGAACCAGCTGTTAAGATGAAGTACATGGAAATTATTTCACACACGGTGAGTCAAAGTAGAGAGGACCTTGGTGGTTTATGACGGGTTTAGGAACCAGAAGACAGCAGTGCGCTCCCCGTATTTCTCATCTGTCATAGAAAGCGGATAGAAAATAAGATGGCCTTGATTAGAACGATCAAAAATGACAGTTAGAAAGGGAATAAAAAACTGATATGCAACGTCAGGAACCTGTTATGTTAACATAAACTTTGGGGAACGAAATCATACATTCAATGTACTTTAGCACTGGAGAGGAAAATTCGTTGCTACCCTGCCGAAATACAGTTTCATTCTGGTAACTAAACTACAAAGAGTTATAAATGAGCCAACGCCTTTAAATCATAAGTCATGTTGACGCTGTCGAGCAGGAACTGTGCAATCAAATAAGCTCACTCCTCTACAGCCATCAAACTGCATCATCATTAGTGTAGCAACTGCAATGCTCTCAGTTATACACCTACACAGCTCCCAAGTAAACACTAGCATTGCTCTCAAATAGACGCTCGCGAGAATATATATATATATATATATATATATATATATATATATATATATATATATATATATATATATATATATATATATATATATATATATATATATATATATATTCCTATGAGTCCACGGGGAAAATGAAACACGAAAAGTTCCCAAGTGCACTTTCGTGTAATAATCACATCATCATTTTCCCCGTGGACTCATAGAAATACCTTGATCACACGCAAAATTGTGATCCTTTCCAATATATATATATATATATATATATATATATATATATATATATATATATATATATATATATATGACTAATGTAATGTCCTTAGTTCCTGCTTTGTTAGTTCGTCGTGTGTGTGTGTGTGTGTGTGTGTGTGTGTGTGTGTGTGTGTGTGTGTGTGTGTGTGTGTGTGTGTGGGCGCGTGGGGGACGGGGGTGGGCAACAGCTCGCATCTGGTTGGCTGCAAAATTAGATCACGTAAATGTTTTGATAAACGTCCGTGAAGGGGGAGGCAAAAACCTTATACCCTGATCGAGGTATATCTTCATAAATCGCTCATATTTTCCACTCACTTTTAAATCGCCGAACTTGACGCCCAAAGAAAAAAGAGAGAAAAAAGAAAGAAAAAAAGGACGAAACATGAAAACTACCATAAAACCTGCCTCCGATACCACTGCAAGGCTGTAGCGCCACCTATACCAGTTATGTCGTTGTAAAAGTTAAACAAATGCGGTTATATTCATTACTGCCATCACTTGAGTCGACCACCCTACTACTACAGTACACTTCAAGTGCCTTGTAGGCGCGCACACACACACACACACACACACACACACACACACACACACACACACACACAGAGTTTGGCATTATAGTGGTATAATTACCTTGAGAACCTAAAATGTGTTCAGGCTTTTTAATCAGTGGCTATACAAGTCGGGGAGGGTTGTGGGGGGGTATACATACTGTGGAGAGAGAAAGAGAGAGAGAGAGAGAGAGAGAGAGAGAGAGAGAGAGAGAGAGAGAGAGAGAGAGAGAGAGAGAGAGTATGGTCTTAAAAAAGAGTTATTTCAACACTTGGAGACCATGTTTACGCCCTTTTATATATATATATATATATATATATATATATATATATATATATATATATATATATATATATATATTTCAAGCCATGGTTGTTTATCTTAACGATCGTTAACGGACTTAACGACCCTGGCCAGACGATAGACCTACGTACCAAATCAACCCCCCCCCCCCCCCCTTTAACCATTTGCCTCACCCGTTTTCTATGACCATACCGTGAACAGATGTATGCTTAAACACCCCCCACCAACCCAAGTGTGCTACTAAGTTTGTATAACACTGTCTTGCGACAACAGCAGAACATCGCCACGGGATCTGCATATAATTGCAGTCTTCAGTGCCTCACAGTCGGTCTTTCCCTGTGAAATATTTCGGCAAGTGCGTTCGTTGTGGGCAAACAATTGAAGATGGGGAGGGGCTTGTTTAGCTGTTAGCTGTGAGAAATGGTACGATCGTATGTCTTCACTGTAACGGCGATCACACTCTGTCTCTCCCGAGCCTGCTGGGCACGACGGTACGACCCTTGAGTATGACGGTACGACCCTTGAGCACGACGGTGCGACCCTTGAGCACGACGGTACGACCCTTGGGCACGACGGTGCGACCCTTGAACACGACGGTGCGAGGCTTGAGCACGACGGTACGACCCTGGAGCACGACGGTACGACCCTTGAGCGTCGTACGACGGTGCGACCCTTGAACACGACGGTAGGACCCTTGAATACGACGGTACGACCCTTGAGTACGACGGTACGACCCTTGAACACGACGGTACGACCCTGGAACACGACGGTACGACCCTGGAGCACGACGGTGCGATCCTGGAGCACGACGGTACGACCCTGGAGCACGACGGTACGACCCATGAACACGACAGGTCGACCCTTGAACATGACGGTACGACCCTGGAACACGACGGTACGACCCTGGAGCACGACGGTGCGACCCTGGAGCACGACGGTACGACCCTGGAGCACGATCGCCCTCGAGCACGACCCTCGAGGAAAGCGGTTATTTACACCCTTGGGAACGGCGATTACGATCCTTGATGGCCAATTCACAAGTCGGGCTGTAAACACCCACGAGACGAATTCAAAGGGTCGTCCCGTTTGTCCTCATGGGGCTGATGCAGCGATCAAATGTAGTCTGCCAGTCCGATCGTCTTTTTCACCAATACTGGGACTTACATTCGTCCACCCACTACCAGTCGTACTTACTTTCGTCCATGCATCACTAATGGTACGCACATTCGTCCCCTCATCACTACCATTACTTACATTCGTCCACGTCACTCATCATCTACCATCACTTGCCTTCGTCCACCCATCACCAGTGGTGATCATTTCGTCCGCCCATCACGAGTGACACCCACATTCGTCCACCCACCACCACTGCTACACCTGCACTCGTCATCGCTCATGCCAACGGTGCTTGTATTCGTCCACTAACCACCATTAATCACATCAATTCGTCCATCCCGCTAACGTCACCCGTGTGCAGCCATGAATTCGTCTGGCGAGGGGGAGATCTATCCAGCCAACAGACCCACCTCGGTCGTTCACGGAAAAACGCCTTCACACAGTCTCTCGTCACGTTCAAGTTCTCCAAGGAAGCCGTTTCGTGAGAGCAGATCCAGCTGGTTATCCAGGCCCTGCGTATCTTCCCTGGCCGGCAGTTGAAGCAAATGGGTCGAACCCTCGAACCCATGCGTCTCCTTTCCTTCTCTTTCATGGGTCGAACCCTCGAACCCATGCGTCTCCATTCCTTCTCTTTCATGGGTCGAACCCTCGAACCCATGCGTCTCCTTTCCTTCTCTTTCATGGGTCGAACCCTCGAACCCATGCGGCTCCTTTCCTTCTCTTTCATGGGTCGAAACCTCGAACCCACCCGTCTCCTTTCCTTCTCTTTCCCTATATCTCCCTCCCCTTTCCTCGCCACACGCCCAAGAGTCCCCAAAATAAACATCCCCTCTCCCCCTCCTCTCTCAAAATTCCCACATCAGCCACACAACATTTCTCTCGTCTTCGGCAGTTAACACAAGAGTCTCCAAGCCTAGGTGTGGCACGCGCCCTTCGTCTTTACGACCAGCAGTTCTTTGGCTGGATGCGGGTCTTATTCTCAGCGAAGTGCCTTCGGGCAAGCTGTCCCAGCACCCCCTGGTGTTGTGGCACGGTCGAAGTCCAACGACTTGAGAAGGAATGTACTCGCGGCTTCGTCTCCCGCAATCGACGCCTATGCATGATGCAAGAACCACCACCACCAGCAGGAGGAGGAGAAGGAGGAACATGTTGGCTGGGTAGGAGGACCGGGCTAGGCTAATAAGCCCTGGCGATTCTCAGGCACCATACAACAGGAGGAGACGAACTTTACGTGCATGTTGTGGGTACGTTCTACAACCAACAACATGAAGGGCCTCATATAGTGATCTTGAATACTCCAAAAAAAAAGAGTTATCTTTTTATTTTCGTTTTCAACTGTGGAGGTTGTAACTTGCTCACGGTCGTGTTCGTCTTGGCAGTCGACAGGCCTAAGAGACGAAATTACCAACCAACCAACTGACCAACCGAGGTGTTGAAGTAGATTGAAACGTGAGGGTAAAACAGACAACAAAAGTGATAAAGGAAGACACAAATACATGACACGTGAGAACTGAGACCAACAAACAAATATGCCAAACTGTCCACATCTCAAGGCAAAAAAAGGGAGTCCGGTAACCACAAACAACGAGTACTTACGGCACTAACGAAGAAGGAAAACGCTGGTAATTACCACAAACAACGAGTACTTACGGCACTAACGAAGGAAAATGCTGGTAATTACCACAAACAACGAGTACTTACGGCACTAACGAAGGAAAATGCTGGTAATTACCACAAACAACGAAGTACTTACGGCACTAACGAAGGAAAACGCTGGTAATTACCACAAACAACGAAGTACTTACGGCACTAACGAAGGAAAATGCTGGTAATTACCATACTAACGAAGGGGGGAAAAAAAAACGCTGGATCTCAGACGACCAGAGAAATGAAACAACTAATCATGGAGGGGGGGAAAAGACGACAACATCCCCGCAACCCATGAAGTAAACAGATGATTCCGTCAAATTCATGAACACACACACACACACACACACACACACACCCCGCCTGTACAAGGCAGCTCACCACACCATACCGGGAATACCCTACCAGTTCCACCTCTCGCAGTGAGCCACACTCACCGTCAAAGCTTATAATCCACCACTAAAACCAAATAATGAGAGCAGCAGAGCAGCAATAGCAGATGCGGGATGGGTCTCACACAACGCCACAGTGGAACCAGCTCCATCATAATACACACCTCTCTCCCTCCGTCCATCCCTCTCTCCCTGGCCTCCGTGGTGGTGGTGGTGGTGGTCGTGGTTGCATTCTTCCCTATTCTACAGGTATCATTCTGGCCGCACTGCACACCTGGACTGCCTGCGTGTGTCCCTGATACCCAAACTTGATCCCACGCCACGCTGCTGGCTGCTCCTTCTTCCCCCACCACAGTGCTAAGCGTAAAGGATGGAGTCCGGTTTAAAGGACGTTTATCTGCTGACAGACACTCTTCCAAAGCAGGCCAGATCCTGTTAGCCTCATACGGTACATTTTTCGTTTCTTCTATACGTATTCGCCATTTCCCGTGTTAGCGAGGTACCGTCAAGAATAGACGAATGAGCCTCAGAGGGAAAATCCTCACTTGGCCGCCTTCTCTGTTCCTCCCCTTTTAGTCGCCTTCTACGACACGCAGGGAATACGTGGGAAGTATTCTTTCTCCCCTAACCCCTGGGATAAGCACAAATATAAGCTACAATTATGTCCCTTACATTCTACTGGCATTATCATTTCTAGCATAATTAAGAAAAATCATATACAAAGCACTTTTTTTTTTTCTTTCATGTTAAGTATGACACATTATCTCCACAAAAAAAAAAGCTGTAAAAAATTATTGTGGGGTATGTAATATATAAATCTGGTCGAATTTAACCTGTAAATGTTGCAAGTTATAATAATGCTACTGTCAAAACCTAAAACATAGAAAAAAAAAATGAATTATGAATTTACATCGAACAAACGTATAGTTTAGTACACAGGAGACCCGAGAATGAAGGACGTGAATGAAGGATTCATGGAATGCTCTTAGATTGCCGCTGATTTCCATCATCTATGAACTCAGAGAGAGAGAGAGAGAGAGAGAGAGAGAGAGAGAGAGAGAGAGAGAGAGAGAGAGAGAGAGAGAGAGAGAGAAACACTATCGCCCCGTCCTTCATCTCGCTAGTGTAGACACAATGATACCGACATAATTACTATGTACTGGGGGCAGTCAAGGTCCCGAGTCGCTGTTTCTATTTCCAAGTCTAGGTTCGCCTGGGTCATCTGGCCTCAAAGGCGTATCAAAGCCGACAAGGTCAAGATACAACTGGTGATCAAACCAACTCTCGAACACCATCTCCAGGTGGTCAAGACCGTGCACGCTCTCATCTACATACATACATGGCCCCCTGATACATACATACATGGCCCCCTGGTACATACATACATGGCCCCCTGGTACATACATACATGGCCCCCTGATACATACATACATGGCCCCCTGGTACATGCATACATGGCCCCCTGATACATACATACATGGCCCCCTGGTACATACATACATGGCCCCCTGATACATACATACATGGCCCCCTGGTACATACATACATGGCCCCCTGATACATGCATACATGGCCCCCTGGTACATACATACATGGCCCCCTGATACATACACACATGGCCCCCTGGTACATGCATATACACATGTACACATACCCAGACAAGCATGAACATATACTGAACATACAAGTATACAATCGCGTATTACTTAACGGAAGGGGAGGAGTGTATCCATAATGATATACTTCAAATATTTCACAGAGCATATAGTTCATATATTTTCTGTTTTGGTCAGTGGTAATGCATATCTTACACGAGAGATGAAGCTGACTCTCGACTCTATGGCCGACAGTAACGTTTTTTTAAACAACAGCAGTATGAGGGTATAACAGTATTATTGAGTTCAACCCTTGAAGTATGAGGGTACAGCAGTATTATTGAGTTCAACCCTTGAAGTATGACGGTATAGCAGTATTACTGACTTCAACCATTGAAGTATGACGGTATAGCAGCATTATTGACTTCAACCCTTCAGCATGATGGTATAGCAGCATTTTTGACTTCAACCCTTCAGCATGACGGTATAACAGCATTTTTGACTTCAACTCCTTTACCATAACGTTACGACCCTTGAGCACGATGGTACGACCCTTGAGCACGACGGTGCGAACCTTGAACACGACGACACGACCCTTGACCAAGCCGGCCCGACCCTTGAACACGACGGCGCGACCCTTGAGCACGACGGCACGACCCTTGAGCACGACGGCCCGACCCTTGAACACGACGGCGCGACCCTTGAGCACGACGGCACGACCCTTGACCAAGCCGGCCCGACCCTTGAACACGACGGTGCGACCCTTGAGCACGACGACACGACCCTTGACCAAGCCGGCCCGACCCTTGAACACGACGGCGCGACCCTTGAGCACGACGGCACGACCCTTGACCAAGCCGGCCCGACCCTTGAGCACGACGGCACGACCCTTGAGCACGACGGCACGACCCTTGACCAAGCCGGCCCGACCCTTGAACACGACGGCGCGACCCTTGAGCACGACGGCACGACCCTTGACCAAGCCGGCCCGACCCTTGAGCACGACGGCACGACCCTTGAGCACGACGGCACGACCCTTGAGCACGACGGCACGACCCTTGAGCACGAGGGCACCTACGATCCTCGACTGCGACAGCTGGGTATGATGGCGTCGCCTTTAACATGATTTATGTGTTAGGTCAAAGGCCAGACTATCGTCCCGACGACTTGGGAAAGTCGTACCATCGTCGTCCTCGACCATTCTAATCTTAAAACAGGAACCACCTCGCAATCAAGGGTCTTTTCCCGGATAATCTTACCGTCCCACAGAAACTTTAACTACCCAACTTGTATGGCACGGAGAGGGAGTCGTATGTTCGTGGAAGGGGCGCCCCATCTAAAATCTCTTTAGCTTTCTGTACTATCATACGTGGAAGGGGCGCCCCATCTAAAATCTCTTTAGCTTTCTGTACTATCATACGTGGAAGGGGCGCCCCATCTACCATCTCTTTAGCTTTCTGTACTATCATACGTGGAAGGGGCGCCCCATCTACCATCTCTTTAGCTTTCTGTACTATCATACGTGGAAGGGGCGCCCCATCTAAAATCTCTTTAGCTTTCTGTACTATCATACGTGGAAGGGGCGCCCCATCTACCATCTCTTTAGCTTTCTGTACTATCATACGTGGAAGGGGCGCCCCATCTACCATCTCTTTAGCTTTCTGTACTATCATACGTGGAAGGGGCGCCCCATCTACCATCTCTTTAGTTTTCTGTACTATCATACAGCTTTTTCAAACTTCCGTATGCTAATCCGTTCTCCACAACTTACATCACTCGGTCTGGTCCACTCATCCACACGACTCTCATGCTATGGAAGTAATTATTTACATCATTTTCTAAAAAAAAGTTTCATGTATAATTACATTAATCTTATACTATGAGAGCAATTATTTCCATCTTTTTCCTGAAAAGTTTCATGTTTAATTCCACTAATCTTATACTATGAAAGGAATTATCTATATCATTTTCTAAAAGGTTTCACGTTTCTTTCACGTTTCAAGTTTCCTGTCCTGTCCT